>NC_141541.1:96462500-96762500 GCF_021556685.1 Rattus norvegicus | reverse complement strand
TAACTTTACTACAGACTGTGCTCTTGCCAGAATCTACATTGCATTGATTACCATCAGAAGGATGAAACAGATTTGTCAATGGCATTCCTAGGCAGAAGACAACAGTGATAATGACATTGATGACATGCCAGTGACATAGACCAAGCATGTCAGGTACATTATGTATATAAGATTATACATGTGTTATTATGTATTAATTATATATTATTATACATATACATTACATATAATATAAACACACATACAATATCTACATACATTATAAATGTATATAAACATAATGTATATGTATTACAATATGCTGTTTGTACGTCTTAGTACATCTCTTATAGCTAGTACATGAATATTATAATTCTATTCGATAGTAATAAAGGAAAATAAGACTAAGACACAGAAGCTAAATGGACAATGTGTCCCATGCTGGTAAGTTTACAGCCTTGAATCTACCCTGATGGACACAAGGCAGCCAATGTGGAGAAGTGGGTATGATGAAAACTTTCCCTGTGCAGGGCATGTGGCCCTCCCCTCTGAGCACATGGCCACACGGGACGGCACACTCACTGTATTGAACTGTGACTTCTTTAGGAAAGTTGTAGATAATCTGCAAAGTCTGTCAACTCAAAAGTCTGACTGAATGTCACCCTGTGACCTATGCAAAAATGCT
Source organism: Rattus norvegicus (assembly GCF_021556685.1). Classification (NCBI taxonomy): domain Eukaryota; kingdom Metazoa; phylum Chordata; class Mammalia; order Rodentia; family Muridae; genus Rattus; species Rattus norvegicus. The sequence continues at coordinate 96,761,836 of NC_141541.1, read as the reverse complement.
GATTTCTCTTGTAAAGGAACTCAGTACTTTTGCACATCACTCTTTCCTATCAAGAAAAACTGGGTTTCTGTAAAAAAAAAAAAAAAGCTAGATTTTAGGTGGATACTAAAATAGCTGTGCCAGATTTCTCTTCGTTCTCCTTTGCCCCTTCAGAATGTTCTCTTTCTGTTTCCTTGAGTCACAAACATCTGTTTTTGACCATCCAGCTAATTGGGCTCCACTGAGTGTTCTAATGAGGGCAGAGTGAGCGAGGGAACGATTTAATGCCCACAGAAAAGCATGTTTCTAATTGTATATCCGGTGAAGGTGGAAAGGTTAAAGTAATGAGCTGCTCCAGAGTCCTGGCCAGAGAGCGAGAGCTTTGTTGTTTCACATTTCATCTCTGTCATTGTCACCGAGACCCACTCTTGTTTCCACCCTGGCATTGATTGCCAAGAGGCACTGCTATTACGTTCCATTATGATGCCAGTTCTGAAGGAGGTCGGTCTGTTCTTACCACGCAGTGACAGTGTGCAGGCGACTATAATCACCCTTCTCTCCGCTGCACTCCTCAACATCTTGTCTACAGCTGTGAAGGGCCGCATTAGTGCCAATTAATCTGGGGCAGGTTTACTGAAGGAGGGATGCAGTCCAGTTTGAAAGGGATAGCCCTCGAGTTTCCTTTCCAAGTGGCAGTTTGAAAAGAGAAGGAACTTTAACTGAAAGAAGCTTTCATGGGAAGAGACTCTGACTTTTAAGTCGCACGGAGATTGACATCTCTGAGTAGCTCTAGTCCCCCTGCATTCTCCAGAAAGCACAGAGGTAGCGTCCAAATCAAAGGAATATATTTAATGTCTGTAACTCAAGGTATTTATATTGAAGAGAGTAACTAAAATCTTTATGGAAATGTGCTTTGATGGAGAGGCACTTAAGTTAGTGACTAGGGATAGTATAGACGAGTGGCCATTCTAGCAATGGAGGATTCCGTTGCTGTGGATACCTGAGCCCCGGAGGTGCAGAGTGATTGGGTGTGGCAGGGAAAACCTTTACTTTCATTGCTGATGGATAGCGATAAAAATATTTAAACTTCTGTTTCAGAACTCAAAATTCAGTGTTAAAAATGAAAATTTGGGGTTGGGGATTTAGCTCAGTGGTAGAGCGCTTGCCTAGCAAGCGCAAGGCCCTGGGTTCGGTCCCCAGCTCCAAAAAAAAAAAAAAAAAAAAAAAAAAAGGAAAAAAAAAAGGAAAAAAAGAAAAAAGAAAATTAACCCATTCTGTGTGCTTATCCCTCTCCACCCTGATCATGCGGTATTAGTGTTACAAAGTAACACACTGAAGGTTGAGGGACTCATTTAGTTGGTTTAAGATTAATGTATAATATTAATTCTGATATTTGAATATATGCTTGACACACAGGATTGCTTTCCACACCCCTAAACATAACAATATCTCAGGATACTCTAGTTTCTTCTATAAAACAAGACAGTATTTCCATCTGATTTAGACTTAGCCTCCTGGCTGTTCAGTACTATCTTTATTTATTTATTTATTTATTTGATTTAAAACTATCTAATTTTTATGTTTGAGTGTCTTGTATGCAAGACTGTCTGTGTGCCACATTTGTGCCTGGGACCTGGGGAGATTAAAGGAGGGTGTTCGATCTTCTGGAACTGGAATTATGGACAGTTGGGAGCTGTCTAGCAGGCCTGAGAGAACTCAGGTTCTCTGCAAGAAAATATGTGCACCTAGCTAGTGAGCCCACAGCACCATCTTTAGATAAATTATAATTTCTACCACACTTTAAATGCTATGAAAATAGTTCTTACATTATATTGCTTTGAGAATAATTAAAGAAAAAGTCAACATATATTCTTTACAGGCAGATTTTTCTTATTAATTAATTTGTTTTACTTTCCAATCACACCCCTCTCTTCTCCCAGTCTCCCCTTATATAGCTACCCCCACCTCCTTTTCTTCTCTATTGAGAAGGGGGGAGGTTCCCCTTGGGTACCAACCCACCCTGGCACCTCACTGTAAGACTAAGCATATCCTCTCCTACTGAGGTCAGACAAGGTAGCTCTGATAGAAAAACAGGATCCACAGTCAGGCAAGAGTCAGGGTAAGCCTCCGCTCTAGTTGTTGGAGGACCCCCATGAAGACCAAACTGCACACCTACTACATATGTATGGGAGGACTAAGTCAAGCCTATGTATGCTCTTTGGTTGGTGGTTCAGTCTCTGGGAGCCCCTAAGGGTCCAGGTTAGTTGACTCTGTTGGTCTTCTTGTGGCATTCCTGTCCTTCAGGTCCCTCAAACCTTTCCCCAGTTCTTCCATAAGACTTTCTGAGTTTCAGCTAAAATATGGATTCTGCATCTGTTTCAGTCAGCTGCTGGGTGGAGCCTCTCAGAGGACAATTATGCTGGGATCCTGTCTGCAGGCATAATGGAGTATCAGTAGTGTCAGGGATTGGTGTTTGCCTATGAGATGCATCTTAAGTTGGGCTGGTCATTGGTTGGCCATTCCCTCAGTCTCTCTTCCTCTTCGTCTCTGCACTTGGAGGCAGGACAGATTTTGGGTCAAAGCTTTTGTGGGTGTGTTGGTGTCCTTACCCTTTCATTGGGGGTTCTGCCTAGAGGACTACAGAAGGTGGACACTTCAGGCTCCATATCTCCCATTGTTAGGAGTCTCACTGGAGTCACCCTCATAGACTGTGATGCCTCTCCCATCCCAGGTCTCTGGCATATTCTAGAGATGACTCCTCCTCCTGCTCCAGACAGAATTTTTAATCAAAAATACTTGTCACACATAGTTGGTTGAACTCACAGACATGCAATAGCTAGATATGGAAATGCAAAGTTAGCTAAAACTCCAATCTCCATCTTTGGCATATCTGCCATGGCCTCATCTGGTCACCTTTTAGTCAGATTCCCAGGATTTTCATTTTTCTTTGATCAGCATCTTGATCTTCTTCAGGCAGGCCTTGTTTCTTCCTCTGAGGTTTTATCCTTTCCCTTCCCCTTCTCAAGTGATTATCATTCCCAGGTCTTAGCATCTTCTTCTTGCCTGTTTTGCTGGTGTGTTTTGTCAACTTGACTCAAACTAGAGTCACTTGGGAAAAGAGGACCTCAACTGAGGAATTGGCTGTCCACTAAACTGGCTTGTGAGTATATCAGTGGGACTATTTTACTTACTTTTGATTAATGATTGATGTGGGAGGGCTTAGCTTATTTGGGCAGAGACAGTCCTGGGCAGTTGGTTCTTTCATGTATAAGATAACTAGCTTCACATGACCCCAAGAACAAGTCAGTAGACAGAAGTCCTCCATGGTTCAGTTTCAGGTTCACGTTCTACCCTCAGGTTCTTTCCTTGACTTCTCTCAATGGTGAAGTGTTATGGGAATGTGTAAGTCACATAAACTCTTCGTTTCCCAAATTGTTAGTAATCATGGGGTTTTAATCACAGTAAAACAAAACAAGACATAAAACCAAAACAAAGCAACTCAGAACCAAAACCAACCAAATAGCAACAAAAAAAAATCCCACAACAGCAATGAAAAACAAACAAACAAACAAACAAGCAAGCAAGCAAACTAGGACACCTGGAAAGAGAGATCTTTGCTTGAGGAATTGCCTTCATCACTCAGCCAATTGTGTGAACCAACCCTGGGCAGATGGAAAAAGCAAGGTGAGCAAGCCAAGGAGAACAAGCCAGGAAGCAGCTTGCCTCATTTCTTGCCTCCAGGTTCCTGCTTGAATTCCTTCCTGCCCTAACTTCTCTCAGTAATAGACTGTGATATGGAAATGTCAGCCAAATAAACTACTATCTCTTCCAAGCTGCTTTTTGTTATGGTGTTTATCATCAAAACTCATACTAGAACAGAAACTGGTACCAGGAAAGCAGTGCAGTGAAAGATATAAACGTGCCTTGGGAGATATTGGGGAATCATTTGAAACCCAGACTGGAAAGGCCAATTCTCAGAGCTTCCTGAGCTCTTATGGGAGCTTGGAAGACATGCTTGGCAGAAGAAGAGTAGACAATTGAACCTTGATTTGGAAACTTTCAGAGAGTAGCAAAGATTCTATCAGGGCTTGTTAGTCACATTTAAGTGATACTTTTTCCTCTAACCTGGCTAGCTCTCAAACAGTTGAGACAGAGACTATTAGATTTATTTAACAAGTTTTAAGGCACAATAACTGAGAAGATATTTATTTACTCTAATCCTTTAAGCTAACTTAGCTACTTCCCAGCCAGAATCCCAGAGATACTTTCGTTTTAATATTGGTCTGGGTCCCTTTGCTCCATGTGTGTTCTCCTGGTGGTTCCTGGTCCCTCATCTCATGAAGAATCTTCTCTTCTTCCCTCTGGAACCCCTCCTCACTGGAATTGGAAATCCAGCCCTATTATCTTCTCTGCCCAGTCATTGGTCCTTCAGTTTTTATTCACCAATCAGAAATAATTGGGAAGCAATATTTCTACAACATTGACACTAGAGATTCTTAAATAAGCATTACAATGCCATGTCTGGATTGCAACCAGATATGAGGCTACTGAAATCAGTATTTGAATAATCAGCAAGGATAATTTTTACACAGCACACAATAACATTTCTCCCATTTAGTCCAGTAAAAGGCTCTTTCTCTTAGCATAACAAGCTAAATATAATAATAATTATGAAAATTACCAGGTATGATCTATATTCATAATGTTTAGTCCAAATGTATTTGGAAGTGCAGAACAAGCAGCTTATAGAAATGACAGAGAAAGTTGCCTGTCTGGACTGTCCGCCAATATTTCTCTGTCTCATAGGATCACTCATCTTTGGCCTTTTGGCCAAGAATATCTGACAGACTTCTTTGTGAAGCAGGAATTATGGAGGACTTGTCTTCCTTGTCTTTGGAAAGCTCAGCAGTCAACTTTGCTGCATCTCATTTTTGTCCAGTTTGGATGGCATGTTCTCATTAGTTGAAGCAAGGTCAGTTTCTTGCCCAGTGGCTAGTTTGTCACATAGGAAGTGAACTCCATATTGAGGTACTTTGATACTCATCATCTTTAAAGTAGAATGGGGGGTCCTTCCAGTAGCAGATCTGTTTTATTGTCATAAAAACTTTTGAATGATAAAACATCATTAAATGCCATTTTCTGTGGATCTCTGAGGTTTGTGACGACTATATCTGTCTATCTATCTATCTATCTATCTATCTGTCTATCTATCTATCTATCATTGTCTATCTGAATAACAAACACTGTTTTATCCTAGTTATTTACTATTTGTTCAACCCTAGGAACCATACTTCTGTAATTAACTAAACTAGTATCTAACATGACCATAAGTTTGATTGATTACCTATTAACTTGGGTCTCTTAAATATTCTAAACAGTTTGTAATAGCAGTTATCAAGGACTAGGACTTTACATTGCACATTTAAATGAATTATTTAGGTACAATGCCTTAGTATGTTATGGCAAAATATAATCCTAAATCTGTATCAATATACAAGGTTCTATACCATTGTAACTAAATATAAACCTTAATTTATATCAATATATAAAGATCTAAACCAGTATAAGATTTTTGTCTTGTTGATGTTCTCTGGCCTAAAAGTAGATTCAATAATCTATCCTTTTGTCCTATTATTCCTATTCCTGTAGGATGAGAAAGGGCAGGTCCAGGATAAGGGGAAGCCTATTGTTGGATAAGAAGGAAGGTTAGGTGAGGAAAAGAATTCCTGTGGGAGAGTTAGTAGAAGGCAAGATAACTAACTTGGCTAGCTCCCAAATAATTGAGACAGAGACTATTAGTTTTATTAGTATTTAACAATATCTGCACAACAACTGAGCAGGTGTTAATTTATTCTAATCCTCTAAGTGAATCTAGGTACTTCCCAGTCAAAATCCCTGAGATAATTTCATTTTAGGATTGACCTGGGTCGGTCTGCTCCATGTGTGTACTCATGGTGGCTCCTAGTCTCTCACCTCATGGCGAATTCTCTCTTCTTCTCTCTCTATCCCTCTCCTCTATTGAGGGGGGAACCAATAGAGAGGGGAATGATGGGGAACAAGTGATCTGATAAAGGAAGTGAAGAAAACACCGGTCTCTAAATGGGGAGGGGAGGAAGGGTAAATACAGAAGGAGAGGAGGGAGAATAACAGTAAGAATGTTTGAAAAGTTAGAAGGGATCATAGTATTAACTATCTACCCAGGAAAACCCATAACTCTTGTAAATATGTGTATAAATACATAAGCACATTTAAATGAAACATTTCTATCTGTACTGACAATGCTCCCTTCAAGAGCCAAAGACCATTTAATAAAACTTCTAACACTAGGCACAAGAAACCACCTTTTGAGTTGTTGGTCAGTTTGCCAAGAGACTCTCAAGATAATGAAGGCTATTGCTATTGCCCTCCATTGTCCTTCAGTGGTAGAAAGTGTTAACCAAATAATCCCTTTATTGCTGAACATGCCACAGAGTTAAACAGAGGCCCAGAGGCCTCTGATATGGAACTAATTTGTAAGCCTCCTGCCTGAGGATTAGCTTCTACCAGAAGGCTCCATGTAAGCTTTCAAAGGAGAGAAGAAACAAACAGCTCTACCCAGGTATGACACATATGAAACACAATAAGGTCTAGTGTGTCAAGCAACCCTTAGTTGGCTGCAGTGGGGCACATATATTGGTGATAACCATTAGCTCTCCAGTAGGACTCGAGACCTGCTCACCAAGAGTAATGTAGCCAACTACTCAGGCTAGTGAAGTCATGGATCTTGGAAGAGAATCTACAACTACAACTACCAAAACTAAACCACCATACTAAACCACCATCTACTAAATCACCATAAACTCTAACTACATCCTAAATATTTGTCCTTTACTAACAGATAAGTGTTATCATCATTCTTCATCAAGTAAAGTTCTCTTTGCAAAAGACAGAGACCATTCAGAAGACCATAACCAATCAAAACACAGAACTGTGGAACTCAGTACCAACTACAATATAATTCCTGTACCTAGGACTCAGGAATCATTGCAGAAGAAGGGGCAGGAAGATTGTAAGAGCCAGGGCATTGGGGGTGGGGGTGGGTTTGCTGTGAGTTTGTATCTTTTGGGAATGTGAGAAGCCACACCTCTGAAGTCTCACCAACATGCCTGTCTAAACATGAGATGAACAAAGAAAACAATAATAGATATGCCAGAGTTAATGCAGAAAAGCCCAGGAAGTCTCAACCATATGCACAGAACTGCAGGCAACCAAGGAATGCCGAAAGTGGAAGAAATAGTTTTCCTCTGTGAAGAGCCCACCAATTGATTATCCCAGCACCAAATGTGTCAGTTTTGAAAACATACATGCAAGCAACATTGTATAGACTGAACAGATTGTATTTATGTATTTAGAAATACACAAGTACACACTTACATATATAACAATAATTAGTGGAAAAAGAAACCATGGATTTGAAAGAAAGCCAGAAGGAGTATATATGGCTAGGTTTGGAAGGAAGAAAGGGAGGGAAAAACAATGTATGTATTATAATCTCAAAACAATAAAAAATAATTTGTGGTTTCTGATAATGCTGGAGTTGGCTGTGATTAAAAGGAGAACAGCATCACTTGGGGGAAAACCTTGTGGGATGTATTCCCTGAAGGTCAGCATACAGAAGTTGTGGTCTGTTGGGGAGCTAAGGCTGTCAGCAGAACAGCAAATAATGTGTGAGATTCTCCCACACGGTACCAGGTCTGAAGGATTGAAAGACTCTCGGAGAGCATCTGAGGTTTGGCAGTGTGTGGCAGGGTTGGAGTCTCTGTGAAGCAAAGGTGGGAGAGGTTATGGGTAAAGGTGCAGTAGTAGAAACCCCCGGATTGAAGGAGTTTCTGAATCGAAGACTATGCTTGCTGAAAAGTCCAATTCTGTTGTTTTTTTACTGTGTGACTGTGGCTAAGTGGTTTAGCTCTGGTTTGCTTCCTTCTACTGTAACATTGGAGCAATTTTGTCACAGAGCTACAGTTTATTTCCAAGGTTGTGGTAGAAATGAAGGGGTATTTTCTGAGATTAGTTAACCAAAGCTTAGTGTCTAAGATATTGACATATCAGATATTATCCATGTATAATTTAAAATATCTGTACAACCACCTTTCTAATTAGACTGGTAAATCTTTTAGGCTAGAGTGTAACACTGTCATTAAATGTGGGCAAACAGGGCTTAAAACACCTCTGATTAATTACATGGTAGTTTGTTCAAGGTGAAGTAAACACAGAAATACATACATACACACACACACACACACACACACACACACACACACAGACACACACACACAAACACACACACCAGATTGATTGTTCACAGTAAAAAGAGGGAACTTTTGCAAGCAATTGTCAAACAGAAATTACATGTTAACCTGTACAATATGGGAGACATATGTTGTCTCAGGATAATATATCTGAAAGCAAGAGTTAGGTTTTTGAATGCAAGAAATATGCCTCAGGCTGCTTCCTGATTTAGAGAGTGCTCCATTTCTTTTGCAAGCTCTGCGGACATTTCATTCTTTACTCAGACACCACATCCTCAGCTGGTTCCACATGGCGCAGAGAGACGCAGTGATACAGTCATGAGGTAGCTTTTCTTAGCGTGCACCATGCTGCATATTAATAGACAGTGTTCAGACCAGGTGAAATCATCCAAACACCATGGGAAATACTCTTGTGACTTGACAAATAGTGTTTTGCCCTAGAAGCAAAGACTCTGGAAATCCTGATTGTAAGCTCCCTGAGGGATTAACATATTTATAATATGGACGGGCACACTGAGCCTTTTGAAGTCCCAATATCTCCCATGAGCATGATTGCATCCTCAACTCATAGACTCTCAAGATAAGAGGTCTCTGTTTCCCCTCCAGATCAAGGAGTTTGATGGCATCGAATTCCATCTCCTGCTCTGCCTTTCTCCTAAACAGCAGACCGAAAAGTTAACGTCCAGTAAAGAGGGCATCGTGTCTAACAGGCTCTACGCTTAGCAATGCTGTTCATAGCAATGCTGCCCAATAAAAAAGTGACTGGTTTCCTGCTTTCGCTATATGAGGAGGAGGTGCTTGCTGATGAAGTTTTCCTCTGTGAAGTTCTCATGATATACAGGGAGAAAAGATATTTCATATAAGGGAAGCGATCAGGTCGGAGTTCTACAGAGCGATCTACGGATGCTCATGATGGCTACCTGAGGAAAATGTTTTCCTCTCTACTGTCTTTTTATGTTGCTAGTCCCGCTGTTTACTCTTCTGCCTATTTTGCTTTTTATCTTTAGGAATGAAGTGTGGTCATTAAAACACATGTCTTACAGATGCTGGCCTAATTGGATTTACATGCAATCCCTAGTAGTTATTAGAAGGATGACCCCGGTGAGTTACCTTTTATACCCTAATTTTTACAGGGTAAGATGTCTCCTTCCAGTGGTCTAACATGTGAAAGAGTGTATTGCTAGCTACACAAGTGGTGATTCTTATGCTCCCAAAGCTCTTGCAAGTAAGCACCCAGTAGGTCCACTGTTTGGAACCCTGGCACTTGATAGTATTGAAGAAGGACTTCGAGAGTCCATCACATCCTTCTGTGTAGAGTGCTGTGAGGACTGCAGAAACAGATGGGAACTCTTTGTGCCTAGGACACAGTCAGGATCTACGTTCACCAAATAGTTGGTTGTTACTAATTTTCTTTCTCTTTGACACCTAGACCACAAGTGTTTGTGTCAATTAAGAGTTCTCACTGAATCTAGTTAAATTTATTTTTCACTTAGAGGTTTTGGTCTCATTATCTTAATCCTTTCAGGTAGGCAAAACTAACTGCCTTCAATAGGCAATTTACAACAGTGAGTGTGTATGGGTGTCAGTTCTGGAGGAAGAGACATACAAGAGAAAGGTGCCAGGAGATTGGTGTCTGGAGAGGACCTGTTCCTCATATGGTAGAAAGTGAAAGCACAGCTCTTTCTTAGGGACCACTAATTCATGAGGGTGACTGACTCCTTCCTGACTTCTCTGCCTCAACAGAAGTCTCTGCCTCTTTCATTATTTATAATGGTTATGGTCTGTGTGTGAGAGAGCACACATGTATGCTCTGTAACATGTGTGTGGTGGTCAGAGGACCACTTTCTAGAATTCCCACAAAGCCCCCATGCTGAAGGCTTGGATATCAGACTATGGTGTTGTTGGGAGTTGGTACTGTTTTTTTAGGTGGTGAAACCTACCAGGAGGAAGTTAAGTCATTGGAAGCATGTTCCTAAAGAGAATATTGGGAGTTCTTCATAGCTGACACCGAGTGATGAGCAGGTCTCAGGACAAACAGCACAAGCGCTGCAAGACTGGGGATAAGAGAAAGCCCTACTGCAAGACAGGGAAGTGCGAGCTAGGATGGGCTGCTACCAACACTAAGATTAACCATCGTTGTATACATTCACAGTCCAAGTTCAAGAATGCAAGAAGTACCATGCCCTGAGATTGGATGTGAGGAACTTTTTCTGGGACTCTGAGTGTTATATTCACAAAAAAGATCATTGATGTTGTCTTCAATGTATCTGTTAACAAGCTGGTGGTCTGCACCAAGACCCTGATGAGGAATTGCTTTTTGCTTCCTGCCAGCACACCAAACCGACAGTGTCCCACTATGCCCTACCCTTGGGCTACAAGGAGGGGGCCAAGCTGACTCCTGAGGAGGAAGAGATTTTTAAGTAAAAAATGATCCAAGGAAATTCAAAAGAACTATGATGGAAGGAAAAAGAACGCTAAAATCAGCAGACTTTTGGATGAGCAGTTCTAGCAGTGCAAGCTCCTTCCTTTATTGCCTTAAGATCAGGCCAGTGTGGCAGAGCAGATGGTTATGTGCTAGAAGACAAGGAACTGGAGTTCTATCTGACCAATAATAAAGCCAGAAAAGGCAAATAAATCATCATTCATAGCTCATGTAATAAAGGTGTTTATTGTTTTATGGAGGGAGAGAGAGAGAGAGAGAGAGAGAGAGAGAGAGAGAGAGAGAGAGAGAGAAATATCATATCCTGGGATTCTGTCTTCCTCTTGTTTCTCCCCCTCCTTTCTCTTCTCCTCTCCTCTTTCCCTCCCTCCCTTATCCCTCCCCCCCCACTATGGGGTAGATAGGTTTCTACCATTAAGCATGTTTCTGCACAACAAGGTCTTCTTACTTGGCACAAGCCCAAAGCAACTGAACCAAGAAATCATAGACTAAAACCCATGAACAATATCTTTTCTTCTTTTAACTTTGTTTTTCTCAGGTATTTTGTCAAAACAATAGAAAATTCACTAAAACAACTTAGAAAGAGGAGAGATGAGACACACAACATCCCCCACCCTCAAAACTCAATGACCCTTAGGCAGAGTGGATGGAAAGATTGTCAAAGTCAGAAGAGAGGTCAGGAAGGACCAGAGTTAAGACATGCCATTTGGGCATGAAAGGATGCCAGTACTCAGGAACTCACAGCAACTGTGGTTGCCTTCATAAGACCTACACAAGGTTAAGCTACTCAACATACTAGCATGAAGCGGGGTGGGGTGGGGAAGGGCTCACAAGACTGAACTGATGAGCTACTTACAGTTGGTGCTTCTTGGAGATGAAGAGTCAGTTTTTTAAAGGCTGTGGCTCCTTGTAGGTTAATAATTTTCCAGTGGATGGGTCTGTACCCAGGAGTTATATGCATAGGAATAATTGGATACAAAGTTGGGTGGTAGTGGGGAGGCGAGAGAGCAGGTCTGTGAGGAGCTAGGGGAAGGAGTTTGTGTGTGAGGTGAATATGATCAATGTACACTATATGAAATTCTCAAATAATTATTGAAAATAATCTTTAAAGATGATTTACTTCTGCTCATAGTTTTAGAGACTCCAGTCCATTTTTGACAGACCGATTGCTTCTGGGTCAGAGATGAGTCAGGACAACATAGGGGGCGTACATGGCAGTGGGAAATGCTCATCTTGTGGTGGTCAGGAAATGAACCTTAGACCATGATCCCAGTGATCATAAATGTCCCACCAGACCCCATCTCTTACAATTTTTATTACCTCCCAACAGTGCCAGGGGATTTAACACTCCTACCTTGGAGTTTTGTCCAGATCTAAACTATAGCAGGGGCTTGACTTTTACAGCTTGTCTCTGCCATTCCCTCACCCACATCTTTTTAATGGTGGGCCTTCTGTATGTCCACTGCCATGGTTGGTGCTACTGCTAATTTAGGGAACATTTGCCAAAACAAACTCGTGCACCAAACACACCTGTGTGCGACAATTTTTTTTTTTACCTTTATAGTGTGGATAGGGATTCAAAACTCACACCACAACCATTTGTAAAATGTTTTATTGTTGTCTAAGGGATTCCCCCACTCCCATGATTTTTACCTGGAAACATTCCACACTCTCCATACTGTCCCAGAGGTGGGTATGCAGAGAAGATTTCCTTTTATGGCTCTAATTTCAAAAGCAGAGGAGTCAACATTTCATTCTTGCTGGTAAAGTCATGGTATTAAAAGCCAGCATATTTTACCTCTAAGTGTATCCCACAAAGACTAGTTAACCAGTCAAGATTTGGTGGGAATATCGTGAGTATAAATAAAATAAACATTTCACCCTAAGTAATACCTAGCTTGCTAGTGATAAACATCTATCTAGTTTTAAACATTGTTTTTCTTGCCTTAACGGCACAGACAAATGGAGAAACCTGTCTTCTTGCCCATGCCTGAGGGTGGAGCATGACAGAAGTAATGATTGAGTTCTTATGTGGAGCTGAAGCCAACCGTGAGCTGAGGACATGAGTGATCTGATACTGATAGTCTCACTAGGCCTCTTTCTGTGGGCTGTTCCTATCTCTTGGAGAAGCACATCACTGTGTGTCACAGGAGGAAGTACACAGTACTGACAGGTAAATGTGTAGTAAGCATGAGAGAGAGAGAGGCCTTTACTAACATTGACCTATCTACTTTCTCTTCCCATCTCTGACCAGGCCTGTGGTTCATCAGCTAAGAGATCTGTTTTACCTTCCCTGGATGAAAGACTTTTGCTGTCTGTCATGGTAAGGAAGAGCAGTCACTTGGCTCTTGGTACTTGAGAAGACGGGAAAACTCACATGGCATCCACCAGTATTTCTTTTTCTTTTTTTCCCCCCACCAGTATTTCGTAATTAATGTTTTATATGCCTGTAATGACAATTTTGGAATTTTGGTTTCTTTAAAAAATCACAGAAATATTATAAGAATGTGTCTTCATTTTACTCCCAGGTGTGGCATATGGTGTTGTTTCAGATTGTTCACAGCAGCTGACTTTGATTTGCCTCATGCTCTAGCAGGGGTGTGATTTTCCCAGGGACAGATAGTTTCTGTTGACTGTGTGACATGTGGAATTCTGAGGACTTTTCAGAGGTTAGATGAATGCTGGGGCTTTGAGAGGTGGGGTGGGGTGGGTTGGTGGTTGGTGGTTAATGGTCATTCGGGGGAGTTGATTGCAGTTAGCTAGTAGTCAGGTTCAAAGAAGAAATGAGAAGAAAGACATCAGATATTCTCTCTCTCTCTCTCTCTCTCTCTCTCTCTCTCTCTCTCTCTCTCTCTCCTCCCTGATATTCTTCTTTCTCTCCTATATAGTGATGGAGTGAAACTGGGGGGATAAAGAGTGGGAAGAAAAGAAAACACAAAGTAGCAAAAGTCAACTCTATCTGCCCCTGTCTCCAAAGGTCCTATGCTGCCACAGTTCTCTTTCTTTCTTTTAATAGATTTATTTGTTTCTATTTATATGACTACACTGTAGCTGTCTTCAGAAACACCAGAAGAGGGCATCAGATCCCATTATAGACAGTTGCGATTGCTGAGAATTGAGCTCAGGACCTCTGGAAGAGCAGTCAGTACTTTTAACCTCTGAATGATCTCTCCAGCCCTCACAAATCCCATTTCCTTCAGTTTTCCCTTCTATCTGTTAGTGTCTTGCCTCCAAACACGTGCTGTCTATTTCACTATTCTTTTCTGCCCTAGAATCTAGAATATTGATTCTGTCTTCTCCATTCCTTTAGTTCTATAGATTTATCATTTAACATAAGCAAACACATTATTGTCTGCCATTCTTGTAGAACTTTTGTGGGGGAACAGAGATAACAAAAGCTTCCATTCTTAACAAAAAAGTAAATACAAAATATTACTTACGTTTTTTATATTTCTCTGAGATTCTCTTTAAACATTTAATATGAAATTGAATTGGTTTGGTACTCATTAAAACACTCAAATCATACTTTTCTCCTCTTTAGTTACATAACTAACAATTTAAAGTTCTATAAATTTTATATTTCCTTCTTTTTTTTTTTTTCGGAGCTGGGGATCGAACCCAGGGCCTTGCGCTTGCTAGGCAAGCGCTCTACCACTGAGCTAAATCCCTAACCCCTTTATATTTCCTTCTTAAGTGGAGGTCGATATGGGAAACTCAGCAGAGCTCAGTAAGATGGTGTGCCTTGTGTTCTGAAGCATTTTGTTGTAGAAACACTGAAAGCTTGAATCCATTACTCAAGAGTAGCATAGAACCTAATCCCTGGACATCCGTAAGATAGTTGTGACAAACCGTATTACATTTAGATGAAAACAAGGCTGAATGAGGGTTAGATGTATAACTCCCAATCATGTCTGGCCCATGGCTAATGTACAGCAAGGTTGATTCCCTTTCCTGGTACCAGAAGGAAGAGGAGCTGTGATAGCTTTCATCATAGAAGGCAGGAAAAGATGGGACCCTTGAGAGTCCTCACCATTTCTCTGGAGACCATATTTGTTTCTGTGGAATTTGCATATCTTCTGCTATGGTAAAAATTTGGGGAAAAGAGACTTGAAAATAGAGAAAAATTTTGTAAACATGAAAAGGAAAAAATAAAGAGAAGACTAATATGAAAGACATATTGTTGAGGGGGGGGCAATAGTGGGATATCTGATCACCCCCAAGAAGTAATATCCAAAGGTGATTATCTGGTTGAGGGACTATCTTAGAGTTTTATTGCTGTGAAGAGATACCATGTCCAAGACAACTCTTGTAAAGGACATTTAATTGGAGTTGGTTTAGAGTTTCAGAGGTTCAGTCCATTATCATCATGGTAAGAAGCACGGCATCATGTAGAAGACTTGGTGCTGAAGGATCTGAGAGCTCTAGATCTTGATCTGAAGGGAGCCAGGAGGTGACTGTCTTCCACGGGCAGCCAGGAGGAGGGTCTCTTCCACACTGGTTGAAACTTGAACACGAGGAGACCTCAAAGCCCACCTAACAGTGACAAACTTCCTCCAACATGGAGACAACTTCCTCCAATAAGGTCATCCCTCCTAATAGTGCTAATTGTGTAAGTGCACATGCCAACTGTGTGCACATGCATGTGAAGGTCTGAGGTCAAACTTGGGTGTTATTACTTAGACACTATGCATCTTGTTTTTTGAGATAGAGTTTCTCATTGACTTGAAACTTGCCAGCTATGTTCTGCTGGCTGGTGAGAGTGCTTCAGTGACACACCTGTTTCTACCACCCCAGTTCTGGGATTATAAGCACATGTCACTAGGCCCTAGTGAAACATAGGTTTTGAGATATCTTCTGATCCCTGGACCTCCTTTCCCTATAGCCTAACTATGGTCACTCATTAGAACTCTTGCTGGGATGTTGAAAAGACAAATGGAAGCAGAAAAGACCTGAACTATTCCCTTCAGCTGCTGACTGAAAACTTAGAAGTTAGGTAAAGTATAAATGGAAGTGAACTTTCTTCATCACCAGTAAGATTTAATTAAACCTGCTCTACCTATTCATCAATATTGGAGATAATTAGAAATTGGCTACATGCCGATTCAAAGGAATGGTATATCATTTAAATAAGTGGGCTACATCTGGATGTTTTTATTCCATTAAGAAAATAAAATGTTTCCACCTCACTTCCTAAATGACCCCACAAACCAGTCATTATCCCAGTATTTCTCCCTCCCTGCCCCCAACTCTATCCCTCCTGTTCCCAACCCCACCTGGGAACACTCATGAAACATACTCTATTTTCCCTTCCCAGGGAGATCCTTGCATCTGCCCTCAAGCCCTTCTTGTTGCTTAGTCTCTCTGGGTTTGTGGGGTGTAGCATGATTGTCTTTTAGTTTACAGTTAATGTCCACTTACTTGTCATGTTTTTCTTTGTGGGTCTCGGTTTCTTAGTTTCATACATATGTCTGCAAATTTCATGATGTTGTTTTTAATAGCTGAGTTATACTCCATTGTATTATTGTACCACATTTTCTCTATCCATCATTCAGTTGAGGGACATCTAGGTTGTTTATAGATGAGTATTGAGGTGATCAATTCCCAATTTTTTTTTTCAGAAACTATCACATTGACTTCCAAAGTGGTCATACAAGTTCGTACATCCACATCAGTGAAGCAGTGTTTTCCTAACTCTATAGCCTAGTCAACATGGGATGTCATTTGTGGTTTTAGATCTTAGCCATTCTGTCAGGAATAAGATGAATCTGAAAAGTAATTTTGATTTACATTTCCGTGATGGCTAAGAATGTTGAACTTTTAAGTGTTTTGGGGCATTTGAGATTTACAATGGAAACTCCATACAATCTACAAGAGGAACACTTTACTAGCAAAGACTCCTAATAATGGGGGAGGGAGCATGGAGCCTGAACTGTCCATCTTCTGCAACCAGGAAAGGTCTCAAATGAAGGGATTAGGACACCAACCCAGCCACAAAACCTTCAACCTACATTTGTCCTGCCTGCAGAGTGTACTGGGATCTGAGCCTAGCAGAATAGTCATCAAAGAGACCAGCGAGACTTCATCCAGCAACCCATGGTAGCAGGTGGAGAATCCTACAGCTAAATAGTAGGCAAAGCTCAGGGAGGGAGGGGAAGGATCAGAGGAACCACAAGGGTCATAATAACACGGCCCACAGAATCAACTGACCATGACCATGATGACATGACTCATGGGGGCTCACAGGAATTAGGGAGCCAACGGGAGTCTGGTCCTCTGTGTATATGATATGGGTACATTGCTTGGTGTTCTTGAGGGCATCCCAACAGTGGGAGTAGGGGCTGTTCCTGACTCTTTTACCTACTTTTGGAAGCCCTTTCCTCTTAGTCACTTGCCTTGTCCAGCTTTGATGTGACGGTATGTACCTGGTCTTATTGCAACTTGTGGTTGGTTGATGTCCCCAGGAAGCCCACTCTTTTCTGAGGGGAAGTGAAAATGAGGGATTGGAGGGAGAGGAAACTGTGGTTGTGATGTAATAAACAAGAGAAGAATAAAAAGGAAAAAAAAAGAAAATAAAATGTCAGACCTAGTTAAAAGCTTGGATCATTTTCAAAATTTTGAGTTAGCAAAATTTTAGTAGGCATTGATAGAAAAACAGAAAGAACAGCACAGGAATTAATTACCAGACACCGAGACTGCTTTTAAACAGGAAATAGTACACCATTTTGTACAGACAGGAAGAAGTTTACGCTGGCCCTGTTTTACCTATTTTCAACATCCACAGCTATAATTTTGACCTCAGTTAGAGCGATCCAATTTTGATAGAAATCCCAGCTGAGTTTTCATCAAGTAGAATTTTGTGACTACACAAAAGGTTTGAAAATGGCGGACTATTCCTCCTCCGCAGCTTATAAAATGATAAAAAAATTATTTATGAAAAAAACTTAAACAAATCCATGTTGTTCTGCAGTACTGCTTCTGGTATTGTTTCTAACTCCCCATCCCTTAGACGTCAGTGTGACTCTTGATCTGGGGGTGTTGTGTGGTCAGGTGTGGCTTGTGCCTGGCTTTTGTTCAAAGCAGCCTCATCTTTCATCAACTCATCCAGTGTCATTTCTGGTCTTAGTGTCCCGTGATGGTCTGCATCCCATTTCAACAATCACATCCTCATAATGACATGAGCATCCTAACTGTGGCTGTTCTCTCTGCCACTGCTGTGACTGACTGCAATTCATGGGTCTAAAGTATCATCACCAGCTGTAACGCCACAATAAATACAGCTGCTGCTTCTGATTTGCTCACACAGGGCCCATTCCTACAAGGCCAGGACAAGAGACCCTCCCTCTTCACCATGTTTCTCAAGTGCTTGTCAAGTCCTTTGCTGTCTTTGGGACTGCATGATTTTTTTTTTTAATACAGAACCACAGCTTTTAAACGACACATTAAAATCAACAGTATTTCTGCTGAAATTTCTACCATCTGGCAATGTCTCCCCCACTCCATTGAAGTCATCAATTTCAGTGCCTTTTCTGGGCTTTGCTTTGAAATATCTTTCTAAATCTGAACTACAGGGCTTGCCAGTTAACTGCTGGTGTCTCTTAGACACAGAATCAGAGCGCAGCTTATCTAACTGCTGTAACACAGTGGGATCTTGAATTCTTTTGGTAAAGTATATCATAGATAAAACAGATAAAGTATATCATAGATAAAACAGAGATTGGTTTTCTTCTTCCTGGAGCTTTTCCTACAGCATATTCTTCCTCTTCCCTCCCCAAAGTGTTTTAGTCTCATGATGGCTTGTATGTGGGTTCACTGTGGGTAAAGCCCTATGCCACCAGCTATTCCCTTTACATTTTCTGAAGCTGTCATCTGGCTATCTGGGGTTTCTTAGATCCTTTGGAGATAGTAAAAATGAATTAGTGATGGGGATTCCTGTCCAGGGAATCTTTCCACTCTTTATTTTTTTCTAATATTACACCATGATTTTTTTCAAACAGAGATAAGTGGAATATTACAGTAAGTACCATGTACCTATCAGCTAGAGTGTGTCATTAATATTACCACACTAGGTTTGTCATGTATGTATGTATGTATGTATGTATGTATGTATGTATGTATGTATACATGGATGCATGTTTATCCTTATCTCCAACTCTTAGGCCATCTAACTTTTTGGTAGGTGTTTCCAATTGCACTTAAGTACCAATAGGCTTATTTCTTAGTTCGCTGAGTGTGTGATGTGTCTCTGTCCTTGTCACTAACCATTTCACTATGATGAATGTGTTATTTATGCTGACTGGGAATTGATGAGAATATTAAAATCAAGGAATGATGTTTTAGAGCTAGGGAGATCCTTACTCTCTCCCTGGCATTTTGTTGGAACTCACAATCCTAACTTATGTCTCTTGACATCTCTTGCTTCTTTAAAAATGATCTTTCCGTTGTCATACAACATTCTATGAGTTTTCTTCAGATCTACCTTCCAGTTTATGAATGTTTCTCTTTACTTGAGTTTAATTTTAATCTACATAACTCATTAGGTGAGTTTCTCATTTTCTATGTCTGCTCAATGTAATAGAATATAACCTTTGAATTTATGTAACATACACAACTTCTAGAATTCATAGAACACACACAACTTCTAGAATTCATAGAATACACACACACACACACACACACACACACACACACACACACACACTTTCAGGAAAAGACTTTCAATTCCTTTTCAAATCTGCCTTGCTGATTTTGATAGAATTTTGGTGATTTTGTTACATTTCCTCCTTTTCTTTTTTATTACATATACTTATTATTTGATATTTGATAGTTTCTATATCTGTAATCTTGTTTGTAGAACTCTAGACTGTAGAGAGTTCTTGCTGATACATTCTCATAGTGACTTGTTTCCTTTAATGGTGAATGTGAATGCCCTCTGATTGGCACACCCATGTGACCTCAGCATGTCCTCTGCGTAAACTATACCCTCTAGAGCAGGCATTCCTTTGCCTCTGTTGGGTACCAGGGCATTACCATCAGAGAACATTTAAACTAGAGTCTTGATTTAGAGGTTTTGTTTGCTTGCTTGCGTTTGACAGCATACATAGTGTAAATTTAGGTCCTTATCTTTGTCGTCGGTGAGTAGCTTTAGATCAGGAATATTGAGATAGGAAGATGTCGTGCTGATGTTCTTGCTACCTTTCGTGAAGGAAACTGATGCTCAGAATTCTGGTCTTTAAGCTGCTATCTCTGATTGGATGGTACCTTTCTGAGTACCCAGGCTTAGGATGTGTCTCCTGGAGAGGAACTGGCTCCCTATTTGTTTGTCATCTTGATGGTTTGTGAATTTTTATTATTTCTGGTATTTGAAGACTTACCTTATTTTCCTGATAACTTCCCCATCATTAGCATTATGATTTATTAAATTCAATTAATATTTTTATTTGTTTTACACTCGAGGAAATATGAATATTGTGGGAAAGACACATGCATAATATACTTTGAAAACCAAAATAAGTTAGTCAGCGCCAAAATACACTTTTAGGTGAGACTCTCTATGGATACAGTTTTCTAGTTGGATTATTTTAGAGTGTGGGAGAAACCGGTGTAGTTAAAAATGATTAATGGAGAAAGAATAGAAAAAGATGGAAGAATTTCCATTATAAGCTATTTTCTATATGCCAAGCCAATGTGAAAGTCTCTATTTCTTGCCTTTGGGTTTTTATATGTATCATGAAATGAGTATTGCTAATTACAGAGTTCTAGATTTTCAAAGCTTTGGTGAGATAGCACATAAAGTATGGGAGATTTTATGGACAGTCCGAAGTGAGTGTAGTCTAGAGTTAACCTAGTGCTTCCTACTAAGACTCAAAAGGAAGCTGGGGAGATGGCGCTTGTTGTTCCTGCAGTGGCCTAAGGTTTGATTCTTAACACCTACACCTACACGGTGGCTCACAGCCATCCATGGCTCCAGTTCCAGGTAATCAATGCCCTCTGACTTCTGGAGGCATCAGACATGCACGTGGCATACATATACACAGATGGGACATTTATACACTCAGTAAAATAAGTATTCTAAAAAGACTGAAAAAATTTAAGCCTTTAATCAATGTACCATAAATATCCATATTATGAGATTCATTGTAAACTTTCAACTTGTGTACACAGTGGGTAGAGACAAAGTTAAGATGGTTTGTAGAGTGGTCTCAAACATTTATCATTTCTCCATAGTTACAAAAAAGGCATTGAAAATCTGCTTTACCTCCCCCATAGAGGCAAAGGGGAGGAGGGGTGAGAGAGGGGGTTTGTGGAGGGGAAACCAGAAAGGAGGATATCCTTTGAAATGTAAACACATACAATGATTAACAAAATAAACTGTTAAAATTAAGTTCTCAGTTTTAAAAATAGACCATATAATATCAAAATTTTGTATCCATCGATTCAGAATCAGAGTATAAGTGATGGACCTTAAGACTCAGATATCTTTCCTTCTTCTAAGTTTAAAGGCACACGTTTATGATAGTTTTGGCTGTACTCATCGCTGGTGCAGGTAAAAGTAACACTGGGAGAAGATGCGCCGATATTAGAAAGTCAATTTAAATCTGAAAAAGTTTAAAAATGTTGTCAAGTGATCAAAAAAGATCTGAAGTAATTGCAATATACTTTGTAATATTTAGTTACTTTTGTAAAGTAGCCCTTGAAACAAAATGAAGCTCGTTATATCTCTGAACTGTTAGAGAAAAACTGTATTAAAATTAAATGAAGAGGGTAAGAAAGAATATCTGTTTTCCTAGCTGTTTGAAATATACAATTAGTAGTTGCCATGCTTAGCTATCTTACCACTATAGTATGCTGCTATTCAGTCTACTCCGACATGCTAACCCAACCATTTCCCAGTGTCTGTTAAGCATTGTTCTCCCTGTTCTTTACTTCTGTGGAACTCACTTTCTCTCTGTAAGAGCACACGTGACCTTTGTCTTTCTGCGCCCGTGTCTGAGTTCACCTAATACACTGCCTTCCAGTTTCATCTGCTATCACAAATTACAGAATTCCATTCTTTTGTGGCTAAACAACAATATTTGCATATGATAGCACATTTTCTTTGCCTGGGCACCTGCTGATGGACATTTATGTTTGATTTTGTGTCTTGGCTATTGGGAAAAAGGCTGTGGTGAACGTGTGCCTGCAGATGTCTCTTTAATATACTGATTTTAATTTATTTTGACCCCCACCCACACTCAGAAGTGATGATACCAGATCACATAGCCTAATAGGACATTAACAGGTATTTCCTTGAATTTTCTTGGAGACATAGTCAATGTCATTGTACATGTAACAGGATCAAAGTGAAGTGTTAGATTCCATCTAATGGAATGGCAGAAGGCAAAACAACCAATGGGACAAAGGGCAGGGGAATCACATTGAATAAAATATTCTGATGAGTGTTGCTTCAATAAAGATGTCAATGAATTTACAGAAGATTTCTCAAGAAAGTTCCAAGATCTTTAAATAACTCAAAAATCTTCAACTCTGATAGATTTTGTACTTCACCCTGATGAAGTCCATTTTTTTATTCTCAAAAGCTGAATGGGTTAGGAGATTTAGCTCAGTGGTAGAGCACTTGCCTAGCAAGTACAAGGCCCTGGGTTTGGTCCTCAGCTGGGTGGTGGGGGTGGGGTAAATTTATAATGGGGTAATTTTATATATTTCCAACTGTGGTAAATTTATAAAGCTCCTTTGAACTTATAGCCAAAGATAGGATGTCTGGATTTCATGCCTGCATTCATTTGATTTGTTAAATAGAAGTAGTTTCTTTACAGAGTGGGTTTTAACTATGGAAGAGAAGGAGAATGACCTTGGGTCATTTGGATACATAGTCTGGATGTCTCTGAATGTCACTAAGTTTTGTCAGTTGTAGCGATTAAGACTTGTCTCAATCAGGGTTGTCCTAGATTGTCTTTGACATTTTCTGGGTAGGGACATTCCTGCTAGGAATGTCTTCTAGTTGTTTTAAACTGAGAACTCAGCTCACTGTTATGATTGATGCAACTATTGGCCAAAAACCTTATGAATCCAAACCTGATTGAAAAATTTGACAAAAAAAATCCAGGTACTGCTGTTCTGTGAGTCACAGCAGAGGAAGATGCCAAGGGCTTCTGTCTGTTAAAACTCAGAGATTTTGGCTAAGGAGGGGATGGCCTCTGTGTGGTATGATGGGGGACCTAAGACTTCTGGCCTCCTCCTAGGGCTACTTAATCAAGGCTATGGGGAGATCTGCTCTCAGCACAAACACTTTCAAAATGCTGCTGACTATGTAAATGGATGTGTGTCAAAACAAAGGGCAGTGGAGCAAAGGGATCAAAAGAAACTGGGCATTTTTACCAGCAGCTGAGACAGAGGAACAGTGATTAGTGAAAGACCAGCTGGAGAAAGGTAACTGTGGCCTAATCGCTAATCCCTTTGTCTCTGAGCATACAATATGAGTGAATAAGCTAGCATAGTCATTATGTAATATTATGCCCCCTTTTAACAATTACCTACCTAAATTACTAAATTAGATTGACTAATGACTATTGACTAATGAGTGCATTTAGTTTCTGATTACACAAAGGACAAAGGGACTGCTTTTAATTATATATGGTATGGCTATGAAAATAACAATAATTATTCTTTTATTTATTTGACTATATTACTGGTCATAAAAGAAGCTCGTTATTATATGATTATGTTAACTTTCCTATCAAAAGCATGTTCGTAACATTGATCAGGAATTGCATTTCAGTAGACTCTAGCAAGCACTGTGTGCTTTGGAAATGAATTGTGTTTGCTTTTAGAACATATTGCATGCTAAACAAAGTTTAACTCCTCATGGAAAATAGAATTCCTAGCCTTGGAATCAAATATCAGATGATTTTATTGACAGATAATAATTGTACATTTTCACGGATGCTCTGTGAGTTTTGGTGCACTTTTTACATAATATAACATTCAATTACCATGGTTTGATTCTTTCAAACATCTCAAATCTCCTTTCTAGCTCTTTTGACTTACATAATTTAATGCACCTGACCTTTTGTGTAACAGAGCGTAGGCACTCACCCCTCCCATCTGGCTGAGATGTAAGCTCCATAGACAGTAGAGAAAAGGGGTTGCTTTTTAAAATGGAGTTTACTCCATTGGATAAATGTTCACACTCTGACATCATGAATCCTCTGAAATGTCTAAAATTTGGGGCGGGGGGAGAGCTTGTTGATGTTGATGTTGTCCTTTGTCTAAAACACACACAGCGTTCAGCAGATCCTCAAAGGGGCGATGATTAAGGCCCCCACCTAGGATAATGATAGTTTCACAGGGGAGCTTTCTCTATAAATGCAGCAGATTGACTATATTTCTCAGAGTTTTCTAATGCCCATAGTCCTAAAAAGTCAAATGTTTGACAAAACAAAATGGGTCGTTCTATTAAAGTTTTAATAAAAGTATTATAACAGTTTTTGAGGACTCTAGCATTTTATGACACATAAAACCTGTGAGCTGTTTCCATGTAACATGAATGACTTAGATGTGTGATTTCACCTAACTGTATAACCCAGTCTCAGAATTTGTTTGGTTTTTACTTTGTCATGTTCCAAGTTTTCACATGCACGGCCATTTAACAGTGTTTAGAATTAAGTAATTAAGTTATGAGATGATTAAAACTTTAGGATAGCATCTCCCCTCTCCTCTCTCCCTCTCTCCTTATTCCTTCTCTCTTTCTTCCTTCCCACCTTCCTTCTCCCCTTCTCCCTCCTCCTCTTCTCTTTCTTTCCTCCTTTCCTACCTCTCTCCCTTCCAATCTCTTTTATTTCTTCCTTCTTTCCTTACTTTTGTTCTTTTCTTTTAATAGTACACTAAAAACTAGTATGTCGTGTAAAGAATGTTGTGCAACAACGACCACAATTAATACACCTCGAATACCCCAATTTTTAAATTTATTACTTGTAATTTGTTTCTCTAAAGTGGAGAAAGAAAATAAAGGCTCCTACCTAATGAAAGAGGAAAAAGAAATAACTGTCCTCATTAAACTAACATCTGATCTCCTGTAGTTCCAACTTTCATTTTGAAGCATTAATAACTTGTCATTTGTGGAAATACTTTGAATAGCATAAGGCCTTGATTGACTGCAGGGTTGTAACTCAGTCACCAGCCTCTTCTGACATCACATCCCTAGGGGTGTGGCTGAGGCCTTAGGAATGGCAGCAAAGTCCCAAGCCTGAATTACAGCTTTGTTATTCAATCCAACCCAGGCTTTGTTATTTATAGTACAGAGAAACAGAGTTCGAACTTTCCGAAAGAGGAAAACAATAAATCAAGCTAACAAGATGACCGACTCTAATATTAAAATATAAAGCTCTATGATGTAGGGGGAGAAAAATTAATGAGGATGTGACGTGAGGTTATTAAAGGTGTGATGGGCAGGAGACGGGATGGATTATGGGCAAATGAAATGAAGTATTTCACTAGAAGGCAGTCGAGTGCTATGGAAGTTATTAAATGAACAGTCAACAGAGCCAGCCCCGTTACCATAGTGACCTAATACAGATGAACTTTCTTTGAACACCCTTGCACCAATAGCTCCCATCTTGCTATGTGGCACACAATAAGAACAGGATGCAAATACTGTGGAGTTATTTCACCATCACTGATGTTGCTTTAGAGCATTTCCTACCTGAGATGGGGAGCCATGACGCCGGGGGAAGCCTGAAACCAAGATAAGCAAAGATGGCTTGGGGTGGTCATCAAATCCTAAATTTGTCATTTAAAGGTTATAATATGGGTGTGAGGATGACTGTGTTCTTCTTCATGGAAACAGTGTAGGAATCAAGATGTGGACCAGTGACCATCGAGGATGTTGGATGACTCTGTCACCAGTAACAGAGTTAGCACTAAACCCAGTTTCTCAGTGTACAGCCTTTAACCTCCCTGAGTTGTTTCCGAAATCCACCTACATACTCACTCTTCCTCTCTCCCTCATCATCCCGTCAAAACTTTAAGCCTCATTTCCTGTCTAGCAGTTAATAAAAGAAAAGCGCCACCCCCACAGCCTTCCCCAGGCCACCCTCCCATCCCTTTAGATTTATAAGCCTTTGTCTTAGAGTTGGTTTTCTCACCTTTGTTTAGCGTTTATCAGCTTGTTAGACCAGGGATATTGAAATGGGATGGATTCAAGCAAAGATTCAGACCCTAACATAGTATGGCTGGCTATGAAAATCAGTATCTAAGTTAGTACCCTTGAAGGCTGGTCTTAACAGGAACGATTTCCTCTTCAAAAGCAATTTCAAGACGACCTGTTTGTAGGTCTTAGTTTGCTAATGTTGTCTGAGAGCCAATGTGTGATGAAGCGTTTTTAAAAAATGCATTGTGTTACCATAAAGTATTTTATACTTTTAGTTTTCTTGGGGGGAAAGCTGTTCCTCCATAGGCCACAGTTTGCATCTACAACAATTTGTCAAGTGGTTGCCATAAAAATAAAAACTGCGTGGCTTAAACTAGAATTTATTTTCTCACAGATCTTGGGGCCAGGAGTTCAAGAACAAAGTACCACAGACTTGCTTTCTCCTGATGTTACTCTCCTTGGCTTGTGGCTGCCTGTCACTTCACATGGTCTTTATACAAACGAGCCCACACCTCATCCTTTTAGAACACTAGTCAGAATGAATCAGGAACCACCTTAAGGGTTTCATATTATTTAAGAGATCTTTTTTCTAAGTCATCTCTGAAGTAATGGCAATTAAAGTGTCAACATATAAGTTCAAGGCACTTCTGCCCATGACGGTATCACAGTCTCTTTATCATGAACAGGAAGAAATTAGGACCCGGAGAGAAAGTATCTACAGTTGCACAGGTAATTACTGACATAACTGCTATCAATATTTGAGGTCAGATTTAGTAGTAAGACTATATGTGGTTAATATTTAACCAAAAAAATATTGTAGAAGGGAATGTGAAGTAGCAATAGTAGCAATTTAATTCACATTTATTGAATGATTGATGACATCTGCTAAGTAGAGATAAGAATTAATTATAGTTTTGTACCTTTAAAAATGTGTGTGGAGATGATACATAGATAGAGAAAAAGAACAGGGGAACCAAAGGAAAAAACTGGCCACATTCTGTCTCTCTCTCTCTCTCTCTCTCTCTCTCTCTCTCTCTCTCTCTCTCTTGCACACACACACACACACACACACACACACACACACACACACACACACATTAGTAAGGGTAGGTCTTCCCTGATAGCTACGGGAAAAGCAGAAGGGCCAAAAAGGTTCCTGTGAATGAACTCCCCTCCTGCACAGCTCCCCTAGTCTCCCAGATGTAGCTATGGGAGGAGCTTAATGGAGGCAGAAGCCAATACCTTGGTACCAGTTCAAATACTGGAACAGGTTTGATGTTTGCAAATGAATAAAAATAATATTGAATGAATAATGGATAATGAATAATGAATAAACAATTCACTAAGCATGGAATAATATGGTCTAAAATTGCAGTCTGAAATGGCCCCATCATAGAAACCTTTGCCTGTATTCAAGGCAAACAGAAAATCTAATTCTTTTGCAGTAGCAGAAACAAGCTCTACAATTAGTTAATACTGTGCATTTAAAATGACTATTACATCTGCCCCTAGCAGCGTGGCTGCTGTGTCACATGTGTGTCAGTCAGTAGGTGGCAGAGAGGAGAGAGGCTGTGTCTATCTCAGGGTTCTGATCTACGAACATCTGAGTGATTAGTAGCCTAACATTCCCTGAGAAAAGCAAGACTGACATGGTCACCAGATTGGTGTCAGACAGGCCCAGAGTGGGCTCCCAGGATGGGGATCAAGCCAGAGACTAGAAGAACCCAATCTGGGGCCTTGAGCCTTGGGCAGGAGTGAACCCAAAGCAAACAATCCCTACAAGGAGCCACTCAGATGGGCTGGGTGAGGAGCAAGCCTGAGATGACCACCAGACTGGTGCCATGGGGCCGAGACTGGGAGCTCATTCTGGTGCTATGTAGGCCTGGGGCAGGCAGATGAGGACTGAGATGACTCCTGCCCTGTGTCATAATGCACAGGCAGGGCATAGCACTCCCGAGACCACTCCTGAGATGACCCAGACTCTCAGAGACCCCAGGCACCGCTAAGAGGAACAAGTAAGTGGTAGAGAAATGGAAGAGAAAGAGAAACAGAAGGATTTGGGTGCAATGAAGGGAAGCAGAGCTGGAGACTCCAGGGTAGTGAGGAACAGCTTTATGTGAGAAGCTGGTCCTGGCCTGTGCTGCCACTGTGGAGGGGTGGCCTGTCTGGGTCTGAGTGTTATACATAACTGGCCCCACTCCTTACTTGGGCATTGTGAGAGATGTGGCCCTGAGGCCTTGAGAGGAGGAGAGGTGACCCCACCCATAGCCAGTTGCATTGGGAGAGTAGACTCTGAACAATGCATGAGTTTTGGGTGAGCTAGTGCCAAGCATATGAGCATAGTAGAGCTGGCCCTACCATTTGTCTCCCCTGAAGTGGCATGATCGAGGAGGAGATACCCTCCTTCCACTCCCCACCTCACCACATGCAGCAGGTGGGAGAACTGGTCCTGGGGTCATGAGAGCAGGAGAGCGGGCCACACCCCTCACCAGCTCCAGCACTTGGGAGAGCAAGCCCTGGACCTCACCTGGGCAGCACAGTAGAGCTGACCCTAATGGCTGGGATGCCGGCGAGTAGGTCCTGAAGGTGCCAGTGTGGGAGAGATGGTTCCACAATTTGTCTGCCATGTGGCAGTGTGGGCAAGTGAGAGATGCCCTTCCTTATTCTTGGCCCTTGCAATCTATGGCAGGCAGGAGAGCTGGCTCTGGGTTGTGAGAATAAGAGTGCAGTGGATCAAGGACCTCCACATCAAACCAGACACACTCAAACTAATAGAAGAAAAACTAGGGAAGCATCTGGAACACATGGGCACTGGAAAAAATTTCCTGAACAAAACACCAATGGCTTATGCTCTAAGATCAAGAATCCACAAATGGGATCTCATAAAACTGCAAAGCTTCTGTAAGGCAAAGGACACTGTGGTTAGGACAAAACGGCAACCAACAGATTGGGAAAAGATCTTTACCAATCCTACAACAGATAGAGGCCTTATATCCAAAATATACAAAGAACTCAAGAAGTTAGACCGCAGGGAAACAAATAACCCTATTAAAAAATGGGGTTCAGAGCTAAACAAAGAATTCACAGCTGAGGAATGCCGAATGGTTGAGAAACACCTAAAGAAATGTTCAACATCTTTAGTCATAAGGGAAATGCAAATCAAAACAACCCTGAGATTTCACCTCACACCAGTGCGATTGGCTAAGATCAAAAACTCAGGTGACAGCAGATGCTGGCGAGGATGTGGAGAAAGAGGAACACTCCTCCATTGTTGGTGGGATTGCAGACTGGTAAAACCATTCTGGAAATCAGTCTGGAGGTTCCTCAGAAAATTGGACATTGAACTGCCTGAGGATCCAGCTATACCTCTCTTGGGCATATACCCAAAAGATGCCTCAACATATAAAAGAGACACGTGCTCCACTATGTTCATCGCAGCCTTATTTATAATAGCCAGAAACTGGAAAGAACCCAGATGCCCTTCAACAGAGGAATGGGTACAGAAAATGTGGTACATCTACACAATGGAATATTACTCAGCTATCAAAAACAACGAGTTTATGAAATTCGTAGGCAAATGGTTGGAACTGGAAAATATCATCCTGAGTGAGCTAACCCAATCACAGAAAGACATACATGGTATGCACTCATTGATAAGTGGCTATTAGCCCAAATGCTTGAATTACCCTAGATCCCTAGAACAAACGAAACTCAAGACGGATGATCAAAATGTGAATGCTTCACTCCTTCTTTAAATGAGGAAAAAGAATACCCTTGGCAGGGAAGGGAGAGGCAAAGATTAAAACAGAGACTGAAGGAACACCCATTCAGAGCCTGCCCCACATGTGGCCCATACATATACAGCCACCCAATTAGACAAGATGGATGAAGCAAAGAAGTGCAGACTGACAGGAGCCGGATGTAGATCGCTCCTGAGAGACACAGCCAGAATACAGCAAATACAGAGGCGAATGCCAGCAGCAAACCACTGAACTGAGAATAGGTCCCCTATTGAAGGAATCAGAGAAAGAACTGGAAGAGCTTGAAGGGGCTCGAGACCCCAAAAGTACAACAATGCCAAGTAACCAGAGCTTCCAGGGACCAAGCCACTACCTAAAGACTATACATGGACTGACCCTGGACTCTGACCCCATAGGTAGCAATGAATATCCTAGTAAGAGCACCAGTGGAAGGGGAAGCCCTGGGTCCTGCTAAGACTGAACCCCCAGTGAACTAGTCTATGGGGGGAGGGCGGCAATGGGGGGAGGGTTGGGAAGGGAACACCCATAAGGAAGGGGAGGGGGGAGGGGGATGTTTGCCCGGAAACCGGGAAAGGGAATAACACTCGAAATGTATATAAGAAATGCTCAAGTTAATAAAAAAAAAATGAAAAAAAAAAAAGAAAATAACCAATTTAAAAAAAAAAAAAGAGTGCTGGCCCTGCCCCTCATGTGCTGCAGCACTCAGGAGAGAAGGCCCCTCACTATAGTGAGACTTCTGGAATTTTGGTTTCTTAAACACACACACACACACACACATGCACACACACACACGCACACGCACACACACACACACACAGAGAGAGAGAGAGAGAGAGAGAGAGAGAGAGAGAGAGAGAGAGAGAGATTGATTATAAGAATATGTTTTATTTTAATCCTAGATATGGAGATGCTGCTTTGGACTGTCTGAAGCAGCTGACAATGATTTGCCTCATGCTTTAGCAGAGGCATGGTTTTGCCAAATGCAGATAGTTTCTGTGATTGTATGACATTTGGAATTTTGGGAACTTTTCAGAGGGTATTTAATGCTAGAGTTGATAGGCGGTTGTTGGTCATTCGGGGAGGTTGGTTATGGTTTGTAGTTGCTGTGGTCAAAGAAGAAACAAAAGGAAAGAAATTAGTGTCAGGGGGTCCTAATTTCTCTCTCCCCTCTATCCTTCTTTCTCTCCTATTCAGTGTTGGGAGGTAAAACTCAGAGGGGGGGGCAGGATGAAGGGTAGGAAAAGGAAGCACCCACAAAGTAGAAAAGACTAGATACTCTGCCCCTTGCCTGGGCAGCACAGTAGAGCTGGCCCTTGATGTGGGAGTTGCAGGTAAGCTACCCTTGAGGGTGGGCATGGGGGAGAACCAGGCCTGTTTCTTAACTGTGAAGTGGCATCTCAAGGAAGAGAGCCCCCCTACCTTTTGTCTTCACTATCTATAGCAGCAAAAGAGCTGTTCCTGGGGTGAAAAGAGTGGGACTGGTCATGTCCCTTACCAGCTGCAACACTTGAGAGAGCAAGCCTTGTCTGGGCAGCAGGGTAAAGATGGCCCTGGTGTGGGGAGTTGCTGGAGATCCAGCCCTGAAGGCATGAGAGTGGGCTGACCAGTTTGGATACCTGTCAAGACCAAATCCAGGACTTTGAATTGGCCTGCCCTAATATCTACTCATCAATGAACTGCTGGACTGCATGAAGGGGGTGGTCCTACAGATCCAAGCCCACAGGATCTCCATGGCATAGGGCGACAACAGAATATACAAGAGGAGTCCCAATGAGGTTCCAATATTGATAGAGTAGCTTGTACCAGGTCAATGAGACATTGCAGTGAACATTTGCAAGCAAAGAAATGTGGACAAAAGGTATACTGTGGGACATACTACACACTATAGCTTCTACAATGAAATTTTTTTTCTCTCTGTTGAGGGTGAGACTGAAAGGATAGAGGACAGGTAAAAAGGGAGGGAGAGATGAGTGTGATTGGGTATATAATAGGAAATTCACAAAGAACCAATACATTTTTTAAAAATGACTACTACAGACTTAATTTTTAGTTTTCTCATAGAGTAGTAGAAACACTAGATGAGCTTAATAAGTTGCATTATTGTTCATCTTAATTTTCTTAAGTATATTTTTTCTATGAGTAACGAGTATTATTTTGGTTTTGTTTTGTTTTAATATGCCTAGTATATCATAACTATGCACCTTACAAACCTATTTTCACATTTGGGAGCCTTCCTAAAGGTCTAGAGCGGGTGTTATTCACTTGCTTCTTTTGGCTCAGTCATTCTCTTTGACCTTTGGGGTTATGGTTTATATATGAAAAGTTTCCTACAGGCTCCGTGCATCAGGGTTGCCAGTTTATGGGGTTTTAGGAAATGACTTGGTTTTGAAGGCTCTACCTAAGCAATGGATTAATTTCCTGCTGGGATTACAATGTGATAGCATTACCGGGAGGTGTGGCAAACAAAGTAAAACCCTCAGGGCCCAAACTGCGATACAATTATCTTGTTTTTAGCCTCTTCCTGACACAGCACTTCCTGCTGCCATGACGTAAGCAGTCTCCCATGCTTCATGCTCCCACGCTCACATGCTTTCTCACCTTAATCTCATTCCAACTGACCTTGGACTGGAAACTCTCAAACCATGAGCAAAATAAATCCTCTCTCCTAACATGTTTCCTCTCTGCTGTTCACCATTGTGACAAAAATCCTGACTAATACATCCGTTGCTTTCTCTCTTTGTATTATGTATTTAGATTTTGCCCACTAGAAATACAATCTTACCTCTTCGTTAACATTTGGAAACACTTAAAGATTGGGTACTTCCTTAGAAGGATTATGAAATTCAAAGATATGAATTATGGAAATCGATGTGGCAGTGATGGTTATTATTATATCAATCTCCCCCAACAGTTAAGACTTCTATAGATTTGTTGGTTACCTCCCTCCTCAGTTTTTCCAGATAGATTGTTCTCTTTTCCCTTCCCTCTCCCATTCTTCTTTCTTAATCATTAGGTCATTATGAAACTCTGAGGGACATTTTCCTTTTGTAGCTAAAATGGCCGCTAAAGCACAGTAGTGTGGCTGGACTACTGAAGTAGGAAATTTCTTCCAAGCAGCTAGAGAAGACAGTTCAGGCCTTAATAGTACTTATTCTGAAATCATGAAGACAAGCTGGGTGTCTCTGAAGTACCTATAACCCAGGTGGAGAGCACAAGCCTCAGGGTCAGGGGTGAGACCCGGCCTCAAAGAAATAGATGGAGAATAACAGAGGATGCTACTCAGTGCTTCTCTCTCTCTCTCTCTCTCTCTCTCTCTCTCTCTCTCTCTCTCTCTCTCTCACACACACACACACACACACACACACACAAATAAAGAAATCTTTAAAAATGAAAGTTCCATCAAGAACATCAACATATTGTGAACAAGTCCAAACCATAGGCTTCTCTGACCAAAAGTAATAATGCTACTTACTCCTCTTTGCAAGCCCCCAATTCTTTCCTCCCCTTCAGATGGTACCTGCTGTTGCAGAAGGTGGACACTCGGAAGTCACAAAGAGGAGTGGTCATATATTTACCTGGGCTACCAAACGATGCCCCAGCATGGATAGCAGAGAATTATAGTGCATACACATTTGAAATGGAACTGGAAAGATATCAAGTCTACATGTTTATGTTGTTTAATGGCTAAAAACAGTATTTCGGTGTGAGAGTCAAACTATCATAAGCTATTTTCAAGTGTATCTGATACTATTTATGCAGTGCAGTAGATCCTTTTTGGTATGCTCAGCCTGGCTGAATATGAAGTTGGCTGTGGAAGGGAATCATCTTGAACACTGATACAAGTAGTTGGGTGGGGAACATTGACTGTGAATATCAATTTTGTTGAGGGTGAAGGCACAGCCTTTCCAATTCTCCCTTGACTCTGAAAGTTGTCTGGAGCATGACTGCTCAAACTCCCTAAATATCATTCTTCCAGGCCCCAGGTGAAACATTATAAACATCCCACCTCCTGGAAATGCTGACTCTCAGAACACATTCTATAAAGGGGAGAGACAGTCAGTCTCGAGGGAGGTGATGTAAAGAATTCTTTTCACCTTCAGTTATTTCTGTTCTTTGAACTTTATATCTTTCAGTTTCACACTGAATAATCTACTTTCTTGAGCAATCTCTGCTTCTTTGGCAGGGTTCTGGACTCTCCCACAAATTCCCAAAACCTCTAGCATCAGATCTAACTTACATGACTTTTGTCTACTCTCAAAATATTAAGTCTAGTGCCCAGTAAATGTGATTTGTTTGGTTTATGAAAGAAGGGGCACTGATTTGACAGAAAGGTGAATAAAAACAGAGATGTTTCTAACATTTAAGGTTGTGATGTCCCGAGGTCTCATTTTATGGAAAGAGGCTGTTCATAGTCTCATATTGTTAAGGAGAACCCTAAAGATTTCTCCAAATGTTGTTTCTACAGAAGTCGTGATATGAGTTGACTGTCCCAAACAAAAAAGCCAAAAATGTGTGATACCGCTTTCAGGCTATTAATGTATTTAAAAAGGAATTTCATGCTTAGCCTTGGGTCCTATCCCCCAGATGATCTCACTATATATATGTAAATATCCTATAACCAGAATCATTTTTAGTCCAATGATTTGGGGTAAAGGCTATTTGACCTACACTCTAGTGTTGATAATGATATTAAAATGTGTACATGACTGTTTCTTCTAGAATTTCTAAGGTTTCAGTAGGATTAAATTTTACCTACTGGAAATTAAGAACTAATCCATGGCCATCGTTGACTGACAGGCCTAATAGATACGATCACTGATATGTGCCACACCTTATACGGAGATTCCGTGTAGATGGTTCTAAGATCTCTATTTCAGAGAGGAAAACATTTGAACCTTACAGAAATGATGTAGCTCATATGAGTTTGTATGGCTCTTAAGTGGTGACCTTGATTTATCTCAAAGGCCGAATTGTGGACCATTTCTGAAGTACTGTATAGTTGCATTTTTCCCTAAGGTAAGGCATAAAAAGGAAGATTAAAAGGGAAGCAGACTTATCTCTAAAAATTTGGATTTACTAAGAAGTAAAGACATTTTCAAGTTATTAATTCACAACGTTTTATTTATTTTTCATGGTGGAAAAGTAAAAATAATTTGAGGAAAATATATTTTAGAGAGAAAACTATTCTATAGAATAGCAAATGCTTCTATTTCTTTAAAGATAGATCTCTTGAAATAAGTTCCTAGAATGGAATCTGTGAAGGAGTTGTTTTACTTCTCATCCTCAAAGATAAATGATGCCAGAGGGTTATATGCCTGTATGTATTTTGTATCCAACAATGTCTACGTGCACATTCTAGAGAAAGAACTGAGACAAAGGCAGTCATTCTCTACAATATGAATAATAAGGTCCTTCTTACATTGGAAAAAGCTAACTTTGTTGGAAAATTTACTCATAATTTTCCTTAACTTTAGATATTTAATATAATATAAAATATCTGGACTGAATTTAAATCTGGAGCATTACTAGAGCATATTTATTTCTGTGTAATTTGTTTATGTGGCTCATGGAAGACATGCTTCCTTTTTGTTTCCGGAGACCAAATTCACCTAACCTGTGTATTCATTGGGGAAATTTAGAAGTCCGTTATGAAAGATATTATGTTTCTAATGAAAATTTGATTAACAGACTTTGAAAGCTACTTATTCTGACTTTTAAATAATTATTAATGATATATTACAGAAGATTGATATTTAGAATATATCAAGAACTAGAAAACAAATATAGACAACTAAACAATTCAAGTAATAAGTTGGCAAATGAACCAGTAGTTCTCAAGAGATGCAATATAAACAGCCAATAGACAGTTGAAAAATGTTCACCTTCACTGGCCTTTATAGAAATGCAACTCAGTGTATACTTAGATTCTGTTTCATCCCAGTCAAAAATGGCAGAATGAAGGGACAAGGGAACCCTTACCCACTGCCAGTGGGAATGCAAATTGGTCCAGTCAAATATAAAAATAAACATGGAAGTCCCTCAGAATAAAATTACCATATGATTCCACTATACCATTCTGTTACACACCCAATGGCTCCAAGTCATCATACCACAGAGATACCCGCACATCCATGTTACGACAGCACTAGTCCCAGCAGTCTAATTATGGCACCAGATTGGATGGCCACTAAGAGATGAATGGGTGAAGAAAAATACGGTGCACATAGAAAATGGCGTTTGACTCAGTCATCAAGAAAAACAAAATTACTTCATTTGTTGGGAAATGGATTCATCTAGAGATAACTAGGGAACACAAGTATCACATATTTTCTCTGGTTTACAGAGCCTAGATTCTATACATAGACACGTAAAGCTACACACACATAGACACGATGTGAAAGTACAAAATGGGGGTTGGGGATTTAGCTCAGTGGTAGAGCGCTTGCCTAGGAAGCGCAAGGCCCTGGGTTCGGTCCCCAGCTCCGAAAAAAAAGAACCAAAAAAAAAAAAAAAGAAAAAGAAAAAGAAAGTACAAAATGGAGATTGGGAGGGGGTGGGAAGGAGATGAGCACAAGATGAGGGAGTAGAAAGGATGGGCTGTGGAGGGTTGGCTGTAATCAAAGTACATTGTATATTTAAGAGATACTGTTTTTATGAAACATGTCACTATATACAAGAGATACATGCCAATTAAAAAAAAGGATCATTGGAATGGAGTCAAATGATCACAGGCTCATGAATCAGACCTATTTGGAATTTAATCCTTGGCTGAGTGTTTGTGTAATCTATGAAACCCAGTCTTCTTTTTCTCTGTGTGATAATTTCCTGAATTTAAATGCATAAGAATATGCAAAATAGCTGGCTCTAGGTGAGCTCTTGCTTGATTTTCGTTTCTCTTTCCATTCAAAACTAGAATTATGATGAACTATCAAGGTGCTTGGAACAAGAGTTGAAGACTGATTTCTATTTCTTAGTAAGATTATTGGTTACTCCCACTAACCCGTACCTACGGATACCCCTGTGAAATCTTGCCAGGGAACGTTTGCTGGATGGCATTAGTACAGCATGGACATCTCAGGGAACTGGAAACAAGCCAGTGGCCATAAATTGCAAAGCCGTTTGCAATCCAAACATGATGGAAACTATATGCCACTGGGGTGTGTGTGTGTGTGTGTGTGTGTGTGTGTGTGTGTGTGTGTGTGTGTCTGTGTGTGTGTGTGTGTGATTGAAAAAGCACATGGCTTGAAGTTATTTTGATGGATAAAGTATTTTCCCTGCATCATCCTGTTAGAAGATTAAAACTTGATTATAACACACCGGAATATTTCTCTATGTGGAAATATTCAAGCATAAATCAAACACCCCAGGTTCATGAGAAAATAATCAAGAGAACAGCGGTGTGCTATTCTTTAAGGTCCAATGTTGAGACAAAGGAACATTACAATAGTTTATTGTTCATAGGCTAATATATTCTTGCAGAGTTGGTTTGGAATGTAGGCACTACCCAGAACTGATTGGTGCTTGGCTACACACCAGAATAATGCCCGTAATGAAAAAATGTTATGAAAATGTGAACTTATTTTTTTTCCCTTTCAATACCTTATGTCTCCTTCACTTTCAGTCAGACAGAGGTGATTTCACAGTTCTGTGATGGAAAGCTATTCCAGGATGCTGTCATTAGAGAAAGCTGCACCACTGTTCAGAGCATCGGGGCTTACCCTTTCAGGCACAAGCTGGTAAACTTGGACTGTTTCAGATGTAAATGATGATATAGAACCTCTACCAGCAGCTGAAGCTGCCATAATTGTAGGAGACCCAAGAAGGCTTTTGGTTATGGTCATCACCTTAACTCTTAGCCCCAAGTAGTTCATTCTTCCATTCTCCTCAACACCTGCTCCTTAGTGCTCTCTATGACTTTCGTCCATAAGCAGCTTCCAACAGGTCCATTGTGTGACAAAACTTTTTCTGGGGAGATACAACACACACGTTTACTCACCTCAGATCCAGAAACCACCACAGACCAAAGTATGCATACCACCAAATTCTCTTGGTGAACACGTGAGTTTTATTGGGGTTATTATGGGTAGATACAGAAATGACTCAAAGACAGCTACATCATCAAAGTCCAACCCAACATGGGTGGCAGCTCAGAGAGCTGGGAACCTGGAACACAGTCAGCAGACAGGTCAGTGGGTTGGAGAATGTCCTTTCTAAGTTAGTCAGTTGATCGAAACAGGTAACTAGCCTGGTCTGAGAGTCTTCTTTGCAGCTTTGCTTGTCCCAGTGTTCTTTGTAACTTGGTTACCTGAGAATGACTTGTAGCAGCATGGCTTGTTTACTCTTGGAGGGAGTAGCCTAGTGAATCTGGTCAGTTTCAAGGACTTCCTGAATCAATTTTGAGTTGTTTATCTTAAGGAGATTCCCTGGAAGAGAGAAATGTTTCAATCTTGGAGGAATCTGTTACACAACATGGTCCCTTTTTCTTCCACGAAAAATGAACAGATACTATAATGTATTCTACATTCCAGCCCACATCTTTCTCTTACTTTCTCTTGTCATGCCTAAAGATGAATTTCTTGCATGGAAACCATGTCCCTTGTTTCTTCTGAGACTTGGCTGTATCTATTATTTCCTTTTTATAATCTTTAACTTCTCTTTGCTGGCTATTTGTCTATCCCTTTTAATAAGCACTCTTAAGCTGGTTTATGCTAAAAAAAATTGAAAATGGGAAAGTCCAACGTATCTGCATATACGTAACAGAGGCAAATGGATGAGGCTTGGGAAGCCAGATGACAGCAGCAGAGAGGACAGGTGGGCGGGCCCTTCAGTGGATATGAGAGAAACATCCAGGCCACATTTATCAAGTCTTCCTGTGAGAATGCTTTGGGGATATAGTAAACTAATTGCCAAATTAAGTCTCAGAACAAAGCCCTGGATATCACATGGCCCTGCACATAGCCCAAGAACAGGTAAGATAAACTCATTGTGTGGATGAGGTGGAAGTGGTCTATATGGAATCCACAGGAACACTCAATGTTTCCAGGCAGTTCCTGCATAGGTAATTGTATAATATAACATTTTCAGTACACAAGACCCTTTCTGTATCTTATGGTAAGACTGTTCATTGTTTCATATGCTCCCAGAAGTTCAGGGACAAAAGTCAGAGTAGTAGGAAGAACACTTAAAAGGTATTTTTCAAAGTACATGGCATGCATACATATACATACATATACATATTTACATATACATATACATTTACACACATAATCAAGGAGATAAATAATGAATGTAAAATCATTAAATGTGTTCCTCTGAGTTTTGGAGGTTAAAGAGTCAATATCAATGCACTGGTACATTTGGTGTATGAAGAGGGACCATTTCATCTTTACCTACCTAAGTGACAAATAGTGATAAATAATTTTAAAACATTATACAAGTGTAAGGAATGTCTCCTTCTTGAAGACTTTTGGAATATATAAATCCTCGTGGAATTCTGGTGGCTCTTATTTTCAGCCAACTACTTGAAAAGTGTCATTCAATCAGGACATTTGTTAAACTTATTTTCCCCACTTATCAATTCTGTCATTATCATGGTACATGAAGTAGAAATTTCTGGTTTCTTTGGAGACTCAGTTGTGTCATGTGATGTTTGTCTGAAAGCTGTCTCATGAGAGGATGTTTTACTGGAGCAGACATGTGAGAGCATGTTTTGCTGGAGCTGACACTCGAGAGGGTACATAATAGTTAGAAAGAAGATAAATATAATCCCACAGACAGTGAGAGGATGCTCTTGCATTGCTAGCCAGGCAAGACTTCACTGGTCTTCACTGGTTACGCTCTTGCATTGGTACACTTTGCAATGCTTTACTAGTCTTTGCTGATCTTCATTTGTCATGAGTTCATAGAAATGTGTGTGTATGTCTCTGTTTATATGTATATATGTATGTGTGTATGTATGTATGTATGTATATGTATGTATGTGCTATAACACATATGGAAGACAGAGAACCACCTGCAAGAGTTGTTTTTACCATGTGAATTCTGGGGTTTGAATTCAGGTTTCCAGGTTTCCAGGTTGTGGTAGCAAATGCCTTTATGTGCTGAAAGGCAAGACTGTAGTTTTGTTGTTTAAAAGTATCATGGTTTGGGTTTTGAATATTCCCCAGAAGCTCATATGTTCAAGACTTGACTCCCAGTTGTTGGCACTATTGGGAATTCATGGAAACTTTCAGATTAGGTGTCTAATAGTCAGAAGTCTATTATTATCTTTCTATTATCATCTATCCTATCTGTCTGTATCATCTATCTATCAATTATCTATCATCAATCCATCTCTAACATCTATCCTGGAAACCTATCCTCTTCTCTCCAGGACTCCACCCACTCCACCCCACCCCTTACAGCTATTATTGCATTCATAACTCACTGCAGCTGTCATGAAACTTCTCCCATAAGCCTTCTACTCCAACAGTAAATAAGTTTGGTTTTGTGGGCCACAGGGTCTTTGACACAACTCAAGTCTGCAGTAGTATTTGAAGGGATCCACAGGCAGTTTGAAAGCAAATGACCCTATGTTCCTAGAAAATATCACTTGCCTCTTGTTATTAACAGACAGATTTTCTATAGTGGGAAGACTTGAGTTATTCATTTCTCTGTTCTCAGCATCAGTCTGGGCCTGACATATGTATAGCTACTATACAGGTAGGTAAGTTGAGAGTCAAGTACTTAATGTTACCAACAAGAACTTGGCTAATGGAATCACGGTGAAACACCTAAAATCTATACACAGAAGAACATTTTCATATGCATATTGAGAAATTCTGAGACAGCACTATAACTATATCTGGATCAGTGTGGCGAGAGAACTTTGACATCCCCATCCCATAGTCAGGCTGTCAAGAACTGAAATGAACTTGCAGCCTTGGCCCATGGGACCTGTCCTGTACAATCCATGTTTCTAAAGAAACATTGTGAAAGCTAGGAGGGAGTTTAATAAACTTGAACTACTTTCCATGGATATATTCTTATTGGGGTTTGCTCCAGTGAGCTCTCAGTTCTGTGTATGCAACCATTAGTCTTTATGGAATTTTAAACTGGAAGCTCCTAAGCCTCTGATTTACTGATGCTACAAGGGTTGGTCAGGCTTTATTCGTTCAGTTAAGGTACTGCAGGGGTAACTGACTCCACATGGTGGAAGATTTATGGACTTTTTAAGTCCTCTGAGGAGGAGGCTATCTGGAAAATTCACCTGAGTACCTCATTTCCTGAAAAAGCTGGAAAAACTAGTGAGCTCCCAAGGAAAGGCAGTTAGCATATATTGGCTTTTAAGACATATTTTTAAAAGTACTTTTCAATGTTATAGACATTTTATTGAGTTAAGCAACTAAAGATTTGTGCTGAGCAGCATTTTGGTATTAATTTTGATTTTGTAAGAGAAAGGAAAGCCATGATCATACAGGACGTTTAGAAATACTCTCTCTCCTATAAAATGGAACAGGGGAGCACAAGATGAACAGTTTAGAAAGGGGAACAAATGACCATATTTAACTGAATTGGACTGACGTTCGATGTACTGCATTCTTTCCTTTACTTTATTTCATTCTAGTTTTCTGGGTCCAACTTCTTTCGTAGGATTTCATATAACGAAGAAGAAATGGAAAAGGTTGACTTGGTACAAGTTCTGAGAACAGAATGGCCAGCCTTGTCTGCACATTCTTTCCCTATATGACTTAAATGTAAAAGTGTCCAAAATTACATATAATAGGCAAACACACAGAAAACTAGCAGTCAAGGCATACCCAGATATGTATTTGATGAGTGTCTTCTTCATGGCTCAGGAGCCGTGCTACCAACTGGGATTCAATTCTGAGGAAGCCTGTCTCACTGAGAAGCAATCTAGTTATCTATTGAAGAATATACCTTGGCTTGTTGTTGTTGTTTGTTTGTTTTTATTTATATTTTTTGTAACATAAAATAACAATCTGCTTTGCTTTCAGATTCTATTGTTGGGGATTCAGACGAGGCTTCTTAGGAGTGGCTGTATCTTCCCTCTATTGGAAATACCTAGCGTCTTTCCTCTCCCTCATGGTTTGGTTTCTGGATTAAAATAATCAATGGGGCTAGGTTGTAGGTGATGACTGGAGCACCTACTTATGGTCTATCCAAGAAACTGAGTTTCTTCAAGCATGGTTAATGAAATCCAAAAGGAGTACAGTGGGGGTGGGGGTGGGGGTGAGGGTGGGGGATCATGGGAACTCAAAGTAGAAGCCAGAGATCTCGTGAACTAACAATGGAAGTCATGCATTATTAGCTCTACACAATGATGTTACAAACACGTCCCCAGGACCATTCCAAATTCAAAGGAAGATACATTGAGTTTCACTTTTTTCAAGGTGTAGAGAGTCCACACAGCAGAAGAGCATACTACAGAAAGATGTAACTGCTGTTCTCTGTAGAAAGTCCAACATCACAGGCAATTAGACACAAATACTTGTAAGTGTAGTACCTGATGTTGAATGTTTATATTTTGCTGAGAAATATCTCACCCGGTAACTTAGTGTCATGAAAAAGTGGTTGTCAGCTATCATATTGGTTCTGTACCACATGGCATTGCTCATATGGCCACATTTAATCAGAAACTAGGATGGCAAAATTTGCTTTACTCATGCCTGAAGCCTCAGTTGGAAAATCTAGAGTGATAAGGTTCTTTGATTATTCCTCTAAAGATCCAGAACAGGAAGAATATTCACTAAACTGACACCATTAAAGTCACAAAAAGACAGTCAAAAATTAAGGATTGATAAATACAGCAAAGGGATGATATGTATTTGCAGGAACAGAATATTATTGGTTGTCATCTTCATAGATTGCATATGACATTAGAAGTTTAACAAGAGGACTTTAAGAATCTAGATGAAGGATTAGCCATGGTGTCAGGCATATATGATGCAGGGACAGATTGGAGTATGTTGGCAGTAGTATATATATAAAGATAATGTAAGGCTGGAGAGATGGCTCAGTGGTTAAGAACACTGACTGTTCTTCCAGAGGTCCAGAGTTCAATTCCCAGCATCCACATGGCAGCTCACAACCATCTACAATGGGATCTGATGCCCTCTTCTGGTGTGCAGAGATGCATGCAATCAAAGCCCTAAGATATATAAGAAAAGAAATCTTTATGAAAGTTAATTGTGAGTACTAGAGGAAGAACACACATGGAAAGCATTGTTAGCAGAAGAGATTGCATGAAAAAGGGCAAAGATGTTAGAAATAGATGATACATACATACATACATACATACATACATACATACGTATGTATTCTAAGTATGTACCCTATTTATGTGGGCATGGGGTTGTGAGAGAGGGATTGTAAATGGAAGTGTCAGGAGATGAGGAAATTTATAATGCATTTCAAGGATTTCTAGATCCTGGTGAGTTGTTTGGACTCCTTGTATTGCCAAGAATTTAGAAGTTTTATCAGTCCTTTCAGGTTAAAGTGAGGGAGAATGGTTGTGATCACGTTCTGAGATCTTGTAAAGGTTTATCAATAGATGGACAAACTTCTAGTTAGATACACAGAAAGGTCAAAATCATTTGTACAGTGTTACCAGGCCAATAGGCCCACCTTCTCATGTCATCTGAGGAGCATTGAGGTGATTAGCTGGGCAAATTCTTTTCCATAGTATTATTCTAGCATTTTTGTTAAGCCACAATGGTTGTTAGAATTGTGCTGAATTAATATTTGCCCTCTTCCCTCAACTCTTAAAGCAGACCCTAGAGTCCATTACATTTTCAAAACTATTTCTCTGGAGTGAAAAGACCAGAGTAGCATAAAACAAGCCTGGGAAGCTTGGATCTGCAGCCTTGAATGCACTGACATCAAGAAAAGTCAGTTAGGGGGCTGGGGATTTAGCTCAGTGGTAGAGCACTTACATAGGAAGCGCAAGGCCCTGGGTTCGGTCCCCAGCTCCGAAAAAAAAAAGAACCAAAAAAAAAAAAAAAAAGAAAAGAAAAGTCAGTTAGGACAAAGTGGAGAGTATGGGAGTTTCCGTATGAGGCAGGTGACAGAGTTTCCATTTTAGAGGTATACTATGACACTATGAGAGGTACACTAACAGAGAACACTCTCCATTTGTTCAGCAGGTACTTATCAGTGCTTACCTCATGAAGGACCCTGTCATAAAGGTGGAAAATAGCATTGTGTGGAACGGTGCTGTTCTTCTCTTGGAGCTTCTTTATAGCATGCTATTGTGGCAGGAGTGGGCTTGTCATGCTCAGAGAAGCTTTAAGGCTGGGTATAAAGTTTGCCCGGATCTGAATCGTCCCCTCCTACATGGAGTATGTGTACATGATCTGATACCCAGCACCAAAGACTGCACTGTACTTGATATCAGGATCTGATACACAACACCAAAGACTTGACAGCTCTGGCCAGTAATCATTAACTTGGACAACTACTTATTGTTAGTGAGAAGGTTGTGGTAAGGGCCTGAGTAATAGTGACAGCATGTTAGCCTCCTAGGAAAGAGGGGCATGATCATTAGTTTTTTGTTTGTTTGTTTGTTTCTATACAAATTCTAACATCTAAAGAATATATTTGTGCCCATGTGCATTTATTTCCACCCCATTGGGCTTATTTTTAACACCCATTAGTCGGTCATCCCCCTTTCCAGTGAAAGTGCTATCAGACAACTATTCAGACTGAAGTCATTTTAGCTGTGAGGGAATTTGTTTCAAATTGTTCCCTCTTGTAATAATATCAGCCATTCAGAGGAACTGT
Source organism: Rattus norvegicus (assembly GCF_021556685.1). NCBI lineage: Eukaryota > Metazoa > Chordata > Mammalia > Rodentia > Muridae > Rattus > Rattus norvegicus. The sequence continues at coordinate 96,717,442 of NC_141541.1, read as the reverse complement.
CAAGGAGCTGAGTGCTACAGGAATGAAATCAAAGCTTATTCTGAAGCTCAATTTAGAAGGGTACTTGAAAGATGCTACATTTCACTGACAACACTTAGATTCATATTGGGAGGGAAATTTTTTTTGTCAAGTTTTCAGCTTTAAAATGGAGTTATGTATATGTTAATATACATGCAGTAGATGTGGAAACACTATTAACTAAGCACCTTTGTCTACAACGGAGCAAGATAGCTAACAGTTCAATAGAAATTCTCTTACACTCAAAGTTTTTATCTTCCTCTTATTTCTGTTCATAACTCTCTCTCTCCCTCTCCCTCTCCTTCCCCCTCCCCCGTCCTCCTCTCCCTCTCTCCCTCTTTCCCCCTTCCACTCTCCCCCCTTCTCTCTCTCTCTCTCTCTCTCTCTCTGTGTGTGTGTGTGTGTGTGTAGGGGGGGCTTATACATGTGAGTGCCATGCCTAAGGAGGCCAAAAGAGGGTGTCACGTCCCCTGGAGCTGGAGTTAGAGGCTGTGAGCCATCCTATGTAGGTGCTGGGAACTGAACTTGAGTCCTCTACAAGAGTCATATATGCTCTTAATCACTAACTGGGTGTGTGTTTATTTAATCACTTCTACAATTTCCAATGACTTGAGAAATAAAATATTGTTTATAGTTAACCTAAAAATGAAACAGCTGTTGTCTTCATATTTTTGCCAAGATATAGTATATATTCAACTAATTTTCTGCCAAAGCTAATTGCATTTCTGTGTAAATTGTGTGCATGTGCACAGTTCTCCTGGACAATTGTTGTCAGATAGGAAAATTATCCAAGCAGCTGATTCATGATCTCACTTTTTACCTAAGTAGTTTGCAATTTTAATTTATGCTTAAGGATTAAATGTTTTAGCCTATGATGATCTCATGGCTGGCAACTGTTGAGGACATCTAATCTGTACCCTCTACTCTTTAATAATTTCTAATTATAGGTAATATGGAGGTTGTAGTGGGTCCATTCTAACATGACGAAGAGAAGCTTTGAGCAAGAATGTCTCAAGATCAGTAATGGCTAGCATTTATTGTTTATTGATTGACTCGCATTGATTTCTGTTTTGTCAATAATTATGCTGAAAATACATAAAGTGTAAAATTACATGCATGTGTATCTAAAAATGAGAAATTGACAATTATCATTCATTTAGTTGGGATTACCAACAGATTTTCTAAGCAACCGTCCAAATAACAGCGGGACCATCATAGCATAAATCCAAGGTTGGCAAAGCATCCCAGGTCCTGCATTTTCCTGTATTCGTCCTGTGGATATTGGTTTATCACGTGTGGTTTGCAGGCACTTAGAGGGGATGTATCTGTTAACACACCAAGCTCTTTATCGGAATGAGCTTCATGTTTTCGTGGTTAGAGACACAATGCAACATGGACATGATAATGGCTGCTCTGCAGAGGAACAAAGGTAGGCAGGAGACACTGAGCCTGGAGCTTGGCAGCTGACGAGAGGTGTTGTTTAAAGAAGGGACACATCTTCATAAGATGTTCATGTTTAGGTAAAGACATAACTGAACGTGTGAGGCTCCATCCATGAAAAGATCAGACAAAGAAGGTTCTCAGCATCGAGACTCTTGGTGTCAATGCTCCAAAGCGGGGATGAATGGGCTTTTGGGCAATAGCAACGAGGCGATGTGAGCACAGACCATCTGTGATGAGGTCACAGCTCTTACTGCTGGGCAGTTAGGTTTTAGCTGGAAGAAGGAAGTCACTGGAGATGTTAGAGAGGCTGCATGGTGTTGTAGTAAATCTCACCCACAACAGCCTGGTATAACTGACTTTGACTTGTAGAGGGTTCCTATGGTTGTAGGTAGAGAATAGGCTGTGGTGAATTAGTTCCCTAGGCTGATAAAGTAAAGTACTGTACATTTTATGCTTCAAACGAGACATTTACCCATCCCAGTTCAAAGTCAGGTCATTGCGGGCTCACACTTCTTATGAGTGCCCTACAGAGAATCTCCCCATCCTACCTCTGCGATCCTGAGAGGTTGGGCAATCTTTGGGATCACTGGCTTGTAGCTATGTCACTCCAATTTCTGGCCCGCCTTCATGTGGCTTTCTCCAATGTGCTTCAGTTCTTGCTTTCTGTCCTCTTCTGTTGTAAGAGTACCAGCTATTGGACTTAGATTGATTGATTGAATCCTATATTATTTCATCTTACCTCGATTCTCCACTATCTTTGCAAATAAGGCCACAGTCAAGGTCCTGGGAGTTAAAACCCAAATGTATATTGAGGATTATGTTCAGCCTGCTTTGTGGAGTAAAGATAGAAGCACAAAGACCATCATAAGGACAGGATCTTAGATGGTGTCTGAACCATAGTGGGAGCAGCTGGGAGGTTAGAACTCTTCTATAGTGATTTTAATGACAACCTAACAAACTGGTGACAGAGTATGAATGTACCATGTGTCAAAGGTGACTCCAAGGCTTTGGGTCTGAGTAAATAAAATGAAAAAGTTATGATTATGGGGCTGGAGGTATGGCTCAGTGGTTAAGAGCACTGACTGCTCTTCCAGAGGTCCTGAGTTCAATTCCTAGCAACCACATGGTGGCTCACAACCATCTGTAATGGGATCTGATGCCCTCTTCTGGTGTGTCAGAAGAGAGTGACAGTGTACTCACATACATAAAATAAATAAACAAATTTTAAAAGTTATGATCTGCTAAGGTTTGAAGACTGTTGGAAAATCTAGCTTTGGAGAAAAGAGCAGTTCAGCTTTGAATATGCTGGGCTTCAGAAGTCTGTTAGATGTTCATGTGAAGGAACTCTTTACACAGGAGGCTGTGGTGGAATTTGGTAATCACAAACCACTAAAAACCACCAGTATTGGGGCAAACCCTATAAAACATGGTGCGTCATCTAGATCTCAAAGCCCCACATTCATTTCACTATGTAGTTTCTCTTTCCTTTTGCAAGGAGTGCTGGGAAGGTGCTCGAGAGGGGAAAGATGCGTATGCAGCCAAGTTCCCAAGTAACCCAAGCTCACCAAGGACATGGGATGAGGGGAAAATAGGCAGAAATACCTAGGGTTAAATCGTGGATGCTGAACTCTGCTTACGTTTTTCATTATTTTCTTCAGGAAATCTTCTTTCTGGCACTACATAAATTTCTTTTGCCAATTTGTATTGTGTTGAGGCCAGGAGGAATCTACTCTTTAATCTGTAACTTTCTGCCTACAAACATGCCGAGTATCCATTCTGCACATCAGGAGTCTTTGACTCCACCTTGTTGCTGTGGTAACCACTATCCCTGATGCCCACCAAGAACATTTGAGAGCCAGATCTCAGTCTTCATTTTAGTTTGGGGAAATAGAGACTTAATTACCACAGAATATAGGAAACATATATAGTGTAGCCAACAGCAGTGCAAGAATAAGGCAACAGAGAAATGTGGGGAGCTTGAGGGTGGGGAAGGGACTGCATCTCTAAGCAGAGACATTACAAAGCATGCTTGAGCAACGACCTTGGGCCAATGAGAACTTTGTAGATTCAGAGAGGCATTTCAAGCAGCAAAACAGTTAAGGGCAAGGGTCCCATGTTAGGAGAACTTTTGACATTTTGAAGCAGATTAAGAGGGGCCAGGTGATTTAGAGTGTAGAGAACATGGGAGACAGTTCAGGACATTCTCAGAGCAGAAACCACCAGGAGTTCTAGGCTTCAGTTTCAGCTTGATTTTTTTCTCTCTTTTATTCACAGAGAGATGAAAAGGGGTAAGAGGGCTTTAGGAGAAAAATGACACAATTTGACATGCATCAGGTAACATCACTGACTGCTGTATTAGACCTAAGAGGCTTGGAGATGGGAACCAACAGAGGTTTTTTTTTTACAATAATCTGTGTGAGAAGCAACTGTGACTTGGACCAGAGCAGCAAAAAAAACAAAACCAACTAAAAACAAACAAACAATCCCCCCAAAACAAAAAACAAACAAAATGCAAACAAACCAAAAAATGGGGACACTATCTCCTGAGAGGATAAATCAGCAGGATTTGCATATGTGTGGGGGTAAGCTTGACAGACAAAAGCTAGGGATGACCCTAAAGTTTGGGGTGGGATTCATAAATTACACTTTGGATTATAAAGTGGTCAGATACCTGTGAGTTATATAAAATGCTGAGTGGAAGTCCAGAAGAGAAGCAGCCCCTAGACACATAAACTGGAGATTGTTTACACAGATGGGCCTTAAGGCATGAAGTGGAATTCAGTTATAGAAGTCAGGGAGGTGGAAATGATTGTAGAATAGAACTCAAGTTCCAAATGTTCTAATTCTAGGAGATTGAAACCGTAAAAATGACATGGGATGGGGATAAGGGCAGGGCTGTCACCTCAGGGGAGGAGGTACGTACTTTAAGTGATTTGTATCTGTGTGTGGTTATGCACGCATGTGAATGTGTGTATCTGAGGATATTAATTACATCTACATTGGGTAACTATCATTCTCTCTCCACTTTAATCTTTCCTCTCTCGTGTGTGTGTGTGTGTGTGTGTGTGTGTGTGTGTGTGTGTGTGTGTGAATGTGTATGCCAAAGATTGATGTTGGGAGTTCCTGGATGATTCGCCACTGTATTCATTGAGGCAGAATCTCTCAATAAAGTCTAGAGCTCCCTTGTGGTTTTTGGGCAAGTTAGCCCAAGTTGTTTCTGACTTCCAGTGACTTCCTGATTTCCTGGGCTGAAATTGTAGGCAAGCTTCCACGTCCACTGATATTTCATTATATTTATATATATAATATAATATAATATAATATAATATAATATAATATAATATAATGAGTAAATGTTAAAGAACTATTTGCCTTGAATAGAAAGTCAGAGTCAGAGTGAGTGTGAGCTGTGGGAAAGGTGATGTTCTGAACTGCAAAGAGGTGGGCGTGGCTCTCTATCTTTATGAGAATATCATCTGCATGTTAATCTGGTTCTAGAGGTTCAAATTTAGGTTCCTGTGTTTGTGTGGTAAGTGATTTGACTTCTGAACCATCTTACCCCCATCCATCTCATAGTTTGAAACAGGGTCTCTGACTAACTCAGTTTACTGGCTACATAGTCATTTCTAGGAATTCTATCTCCAGGCCCTTCTCTCCCACCAGGATAGGGCTCAGATGGGATGTCCGTGTCTGGCTTTTATATGTTGCTTGGCATCCTAACTCAGGCTTCCATGCTCATGTAGTAATTTCTTTATTGATAAAGCTGCCTCGCCAACCCTGGGAGGACTCTTGCTTTCAAGGTGAGAATCTCTTGGAACAAGGAGTTCATGTCCAGTGTGTTTATAGTGATCTGAGTTTATTTTTGAGATGTCTTGGAGCCCAGCAAAAGCATAAACAAATACCACCACACTGCCTATGAGCCTGTCTAGCTCTTCTCAGTGAAAGAGTAGGAGTGTGGTACAAGGGAGTACATGATGAGCTGGGAAGTGGAGATCTACCTTTTGTGAATTCCTCTATGATTCCCATTTTTCCTGTCAAAAGGGGCAGCTGAAGCAAGCACCCTCTCAGGCATCTCTGAAATGTGTTCTGTGACAAAAAACTTTCGTTTTATGAGAAGGTTTCACTTTAGGGCACAGACACACTTACATACGCTCAGGGCTCAGAACAGATACTATCACTGGCTGTGAACCGAGAGTCTAAAGGCTAACACCACACAGATCACCTGTCTCTGGAAGAATTGTTTGCCTTGAACAGAAAGTCAGAGTGAGTGTGAGCTGTGGGAAAGGTGATATACTGCGCTGCAGAGAGGTGGGCATGGCTCTATCTTTATGAGAATATCATCTGCATGCTAATGCAGTTTCCAGATCACTCATTCAGAAAATGGAGACTTGCAGGGAACATGGCAGGCTGTGATGCCACAACCCAAGTCCCCTCCTTTTCTCTGGAGCCATGTCAACATGTGCTACTCCTATCTTTGCCACACCAAGCCGAGCAGGGGAAGCCAATTCCTGAACAAGCATGGTTTTCAGGATCTGGTTTTTTTCTTCTGAATTCCTGCATCTAGTACAATGCCAAGTACATTTGAACACACACACACACACACACACACACACACACACACACACACACACACACAGCATGTCAAAGGAATTCCTCACCTTATATGTCCTCACCTTATATATGTCTCACATACTTGCAGGAAAAGGCTCAAGTCCATGTGACAGGTGAAGGGTCCTCTTAAATGTCTGCACCTTTTGGCTTGGAGATCTTCACCCTTCATAAATTTGCTTGGCAGCCTTTAGTGAGGCCACATTGAATGGTGGAAGGAGGATGGGGATTGTCTTCTTATGTTCGTACAGTCCTCTCAGGATGCATAACTAGAAAAGGTATCCAGCTCACAGAGACCTATTTGGAAAGCACATCAGCAGACCTGATCGGTGTTTCATTCAGTGCGCATATTCTCCATTTCTCTTCCCATTCTCTGTAGATGCAACAGGTCTTACTGGAATTCAAATACAAGGTTTCTTTTGGTAAGAAGCATTTTATTTGATCCAGTTTTTGTCATCTTAGTAAAACAAAAAACATTGTTTGAGGCTTGAAATTTTAAATCTTTAATTTGATAAAAAAATTCTTTATACAGTTTGTCATTGCAGTGTTGACCTTGTAAGAAACCTAAGGCTTTTAGAATGATTATTGTTTGGCAGACTGACCTTTCCTTTGCTCAATCAGAACCAACTCTCCCTCCTGACAATTCTGATAGCCACTGGTGACCGGTGCTTTGATAGTCTATTTTACAGCTATACATGTCCTCCTCATGCATTGTGGATTCTGGGACATCAGAGCTTGCTATGGTATTCTGAAGATATCCCCACCATTGTCCCAAAGCTCATTTAATCAAATTCTAAAAGCTCATTTCTTATGGAATGCATTTCCTTATAAGTTGCTCAACACAACACAGCAGAAGACACATAACATAAATGTTTAAAGTTCTAAACATAAAAGCAAACTGAAATATAATTAATTGTTATCCAGTTTTTAAAAATGGAGAATATTTAAATGAAATAATTGATTAAATGTAGCCAATACATTATATATTGTTAATGAATATCCTATTTCTCATGAAAAGCAAAGAAGAAAAATAGCTATTCAATCTGAATATGGATGAATAGAATTCACTGTAATGAAGAAAAACTGCTAATACCTTAGCTGTCTGCTAGGCTAAATAAATCATGATGCTTGCATAAGACATGCTATAGTATAGCCATGAGTAATTTTACAAAATTATACTTATTCCTGTATATGGACATTTGATATTTTAGCTCATGGAAAGTAAGTAAAAACAAAATTTATGTACAATATATTACAAATTTATAAAAACTGGGCGTGCACTCAATACCCACAAGTCATCTCAAATGTCAACAGCAGAAATTCAGTGAGTATTTTTTATTTTCTTATTTCTGCAATTATCATGTGTCTTGAACCTAGATTTTTGTAAGAAAAGGTATTTTAGAGATAATTATATGCTGTCTAAATAGTTTAAAAAATCAGAAGTGGGTAAATTATTTTGTTTCCCCCCAATATTTCATTGTTTGTCTAGGATTTGTTCATTTACACATGACAGAAGTGTTCTGGACAGACAGACATGAGTTTAGTAATACAAGGGCTACAGATCTGAAAACCGAGCCTGCCTCAAGCACATCCTAATGACTGCACACAGGTCTGTCTATACACTCCAGGGTATCACAAATACTGACTTGGGACACCAAAATGAACTTTGCAAAACAGATTTTGGAAAACTGGGGAAAAAATGGTTCCTAAATACAACGTGGTAGTCACGTATGATAGCTTGCAGTTGTAATACCACCAGTACTTAAGAGTTTGAGGCTAGAAGATTGCCTTAAGTTTGACGTTTGAGACCAGTCTGGGATATGCAGAAATTTCTAGCTTAGCGTGAGCTACAGAGCAATATACCGTCTAACATAACAAATACAGCTTTCTTCCACTGAGCCAGTACCAAGCATTGGTACTTGGAGTGACACAGCCTTTTTTTGTTTAATGAGCCTTAGGAAAATGTGCATGAAGGGAGGATGGCACAGAGAAGGAACTGAGGGGGGTGGTGGTGTCTAGGGACAATAGGTATTGATGAGTGAGGTAGAGGAGAGGATGGAAGTGGTTCGTTTCTGGAATTTCTCACTTGTAGTCTAATATGGACTTAGAGAGCAAGAAAGCAAATGTAGCCAGCATGGGCTTCTCAGTTTCTTACTAAGGAAGCTAGATGCCTATGACATATTTGATGAATTAGATAAATAGGCCAACAAGAGAAGGACAGTGGCTGGACAGGCTGCATTTCAGTTCCCTGTGCATGGGCCAGAGTGTGCTGGTAGGACTTGGGGGTCTGATCCCTTAACCCAGGCATGTCTAAGATGATGGCCAAAGAGGCTTAACTAATAGAAATGGATATAATGAGACCAGGAATGAGAGACATGAGGAATTAACTGACGATCATGGATCAAAAGGAAGCCAGTACCAGAACAGTGGTTCCAAGTATGCCTTTCAAACAACAGTGGCTCCAAGCTGGAGGCAAGAAGCAGAGATCAAAATCAAATGGCAAAGGAATAAAAGAAGCCAGAGAGGAGGTGACAATGAGCCCAACAGAGCAGAATGTCCAGTGTTCTGCTCCTCGTGTTCAGTTAGTGACTTACAAGACCCAGACAGTTCTAAGGATGAGCATGGGGAGCTTCTACCAACCAAGCCAGCCCTTCCGACTTAAAAGATCAAATTGGGCTTGCTTGTCACTGTGGCACTTGCAGCTCATACTGAAGCTGGGACAATTTCATGTCAAAATGTTGAATGTCTGTCTACATGGAGAGGACTAGAAAGGGAAGGGTCAGGAGATGGATCATGTCAAATTCAGGGAAAGGTTTTCTCTGCTTGGCCATTCATTTTATTTTTGCCTGGTCTGATAGGAATGTGATAGCCATTGAATTTTGGTTCTATTCCCTCAACTCTCGGTCTTAGGGTTTTATTGCTGTGAAGAGGCACCATGACCAAGGCAACTCTTATAAAGGCAAACATTTAATTCGAGGCTGACTTACAGTTTCAGAGGTTCAGTCCATTATCATCAAGGCAGGAAGCTTGGCAATGTGTAGGCAGACACACATCGAGGAGCTGAGAGTTCCACATCATGATCTGTAGGCAGCAGAAGTGAACTGTTTTTCACATTAGGTGGAGCTTGAGCATTGAAGACCTCAAAGCCTGCCCCCACAAAGACACACTTCCTACAACGAGGCCACACATACTCCAAAAAGAAAAATCACACCTCCTAATAGTGCCATTCCCTATAGGACAAGCATTCAAACACATGGGGCTAAGGGGGTCATACCTACTCAAACCACTACATCAACCTTCCATGTATTTACTTACTCTATGGATATTTGAAAACCAAACACTGGATTGGCCACTCAGGATTCAGCAACAAGGAGCACAGAAGTAATGACTCCCTCAAGGAATGATGGAGATTAGTAACACTGTCTGGACTTTGGGAGCACTTTTCTGAAGAGCATAACACTTAAGCCAAACACTGCAAGGAAAGGGAATGCCTTTGTAAATTGTACTAAGTGTTTCATTTGTATCCACAGGCTTATTCACAGTGGTCACTTCCCAAAGGTGAAGTTACCAAGTAGCGATGGATTCTTCCATGTGTGGACAATGGCTAGGATATGGTATATGACACCTCATGTTGGTTTCTGGAGTGAGACTCCATTCTTACAATTGTGATTGTTAAAACTGTGAGGGTCATAGTAGCTATGTGAATTCTAAATCTAAGGGTTAAAATCTGAGTTCCATACAGTCAAAGAGAAAGTGAAGCGTAGTTAAGTGCACCATGCTGAGTATTGCAAGGCAAGTCATACCAAAGCAATCAGGACAGCCTAGGGCACACCAGCTCCAAACCTCAATGGCTTGTCATGACCGAGTTTGTTTCTTATCTCATAAGTAGGCTGCAGGCTGAGCAGCTCTCTAGGACAATACGCTATAGGGACCGGGAAGTCTAGCAGGCTTTTGATGTGTAATTGTGTCACAGTAAGGCTACCATGTTGGCTGTAAAGGGAGAGAGATCAGTTGAAAAAGACACTGTTGCTGACAACTCGTTGGCTAAGAGTAGTTCAATAACTATGCATAGCTACAAGAGGCCCCAAATTGTAGTGTTTCCTGGGGGATCACCATTTGTGACACATGTACGAGGTACTCAAACTTCTAAGGCTGAATTTCCAAAGAATTCTCTTTTGTTTGGTTGTTTGTTTTTCTGAGACAGGGTCTCACTATGTAGCTCTGGCTGTCCTGGAACTCCTTCTGTAGACCAGGCTGGCCTTGCATTCACAGAGATTTTGCCCTACCTGTGCCTCTCAAGGCCTGGACCTAAAGGTGTACATCACTGTGTCTGGTTAAAGAACTCTTTTATATGGAACTTTATTCATGTAGGATAACCAAGGTATAAATTTGGTGTTGAGTGAATTCAAAGGAAGAGCTCTTGGCTTAGTGACATAGAGGGGTTTGAGTGGAGGAAGCTGGACACAAAGAGAGACTTGCAGGATAATGAGGACTTAGGAAGAAGGAATAGCAGACCTATTCTATTATAGGGACATCGACTGCTGTGGATCACCTGGTGCCTCAAGGGACCTGTTGGGAAAGCGGGTATGGTAGTCATACTGCAGGGGTCACAGGGATTTTCTTTTTTTTTTTTTTTTAGCTCAGTAAGTCTTTGGGACCAGAACATTCCTGCCGCTGTCACTGGTAAGTCTTCTATTTAGTGGAGCTGCTGAAAAGGCTTTTGAAAAATCTTTAATCATGCTTTGAAGGATTATAAACACACAAAACTCATAGCTCTGTTTCCCACACCTTTCAGATGCATACCTGAGCCATAAGATCTGAAGCCTTAAATACTTCCTGGGGGTGGGGAGAAATAAGGAAGTGAATAAAAGCAAACTTTTCAATCAGCTCATCTCCGAGCGTTTATCGTGACTTCTTGGCTTTTGGAAACATTTATTTCAGTTATATTAAAATTTTTTTTCCTAAAATTCTCAGCTGAAAATTTTGCTTCTGTTTTTTTTTTTTCCTTTCTCTCTCTCTTTTTTTTTCTTTCCTCCTACAAAGCTAACTCACCTGATTTGTCAGAACAGCTTGAAAATGAAGTGCTAACTGGTGGGTTTTATTGAAAGGAAACCGAGTGGAACAACATATGTATTTTCTTAGGGAACTCAAAAAGCTCACAGTCATGTGGCGTTCCTTGGGGTGAATTCTTTGTTATGAATTACAGTCTGCTCACTGATGAGTTGTTAGTAAAAACGTAGGCCTGCCGGGCCATTATTTTTTTCCACACAGTACACACAGTTCAGTTTCCCCCTTTTTTTTTAAAGTTTTCATTAATGCACCGAGTGTGAAATAAATCTGTTTCTAATTTGTCATTGTTTTCCCTTCATCTGGACAATAATTTATTGCCAAATCTAACACTTGTCCATTATTAACATCCCTCTACCGGGGACGTGTTTTAATTTTTCTTCCTTTCTTTTATTTTTCTTACTTTCTTCTCCTCTTCGACTCCCCCTTGCCCACCATCCCTATTGTTAAGACTGGAAGAAGCGAAAAGTTACAGCATGGCAGGGATTTTGTTTATGGGTGTGACATCCGAGTCTGAGTTTGAGGGATGCTGGGGGTAACTGGTGGGCACGTTGTGTGGAAGGAAGGGAAGCCAGCTGGAGTTGTTCGGAGCTGAGAAAACAGGCTCAGGGAAAACTGTTGAGGAAAACTAGAACCAGATGGTAACCTGAGGTGCAGGACAACTTTATTTAGCATGGCAGTCTTTATTTATTTATTTATTTTACACACACATCTGGTCACACTGGGGAGCCTCTATGCACACTTGTTATTATGCTGTTAATAGTATATTTGATTTGCCAAGGAATATTAGCAATTACGTTCACTATGTATCCGAGTATATTCATATTTTTAGTGGGCCTTTGTGAGGCATGCTAGTGGTTAAGGCTTTATGTGGGAAGGGCAGAGGAATTGCTGTTTGAAGTTCTAGTGGTGTGGAAAATGTGTCCATCAATTAAGGATTTTAAAGAGGCTGAACCCCCCCAAGAACATGCCAAAATGTTGATGATAAATAGCCAGCGGTGTGCTGCCAATGCATTCTTGATTTCAGAAATAGTCTAGATTGTCACGGTGCACCCTCCATGGGCTCATTCAAGATGAAGCCATCTTGATTTCTCTTGAAGTAATGAGAATGAATATAAGGATGGGTTTGGACATTTAACTTGTTAGCTCATATCTACCTTATCCCTCAAAATCTAAAACAAATCTTAAATTGCTGTGTAGATAAGATACAGTTTGTGACGGAAGTGATATTTTGAAAAAGAAAAAAAAAACCTTTATCACTTTCTTATTTTACCATCCATTTCTTCATTCTGAGTTTTGCCTTGATGTGATTACAGAAGTATGTCATTACAGAAGTAATTCTCAAGACTTTATCTGTGAGGTAAGGTAAGTGGGCTCTTACCTTACACTTAGTTGATTTTGCAGAATTGTGAGGTAAACCTCAAATGATCCTCTAGAAATCTGAATTGTCTTATCTTCACTACCAGAGTTGGTTTCCCCAACCACTGGAGGCCCTTTATGCAGAGAAACATCAGCTGCTCTAAACACATTGCTTGTCCTGACACTTGCATTCCCTGACAAGGAAGACAGTGTGTAAGAATGAGGTATTAGGGCCAGGCCTTCCAGATACAGCCTCACTGACCTAAGAGTCCCAGACCCTAAAACAGAGGAGAACTGCAATGTGTCTCTGTGTGTATATGTGAAAAGGCAGGCTGTCTCAAGCCTATTCTGCTGACAAGGAAGGGGACATTGTCTAGATAGCCTGTGCCTTTCAGAAAATAGAGCATCATGATATTACACAGCAGAACAGAGACTATTTGCATCTGAATTTTAGGGATATGATTTCCGTTGTGGAGCTGGGAGTCAGCTGTAAGTAGGACATGCCTGGCCACAGAACCTGGGACTGACTGTCCTTATTATGCAGCCTGGCCATAGTGGTGTCACAGGAGGGGACCCTTGTTGGCTTCCTTTTGGACAGTAGAGGGTAGAATGAGAGAGAACAAAAAATACACAGCATAGGAAGTTTGATGCTAAAATGTCACCCAATGTCTTGTTTTCTCTCCAGAACTAGAGATATGTACAGAAAAAAATTCCCTTTTTCAATTCAGTCAATAACTACTGAGGACCTACTATGTGCCAGGTAGCCTCAGTTGCTCTCCTCCTTGGAGACTGTAGTTATGCATTAAAAGAAATCTCGTGTTATGGCCAACAGGTCACTCTCATTTCAAGAAAGGGACTCTACAACTTAAGGATTCCCAAGCCACTCTGAAGGCTGAGAAGCAGAGCTTCAGGCTTTGGGATTGGTCTGACAGGTGAGTGATATGTGACAATAAACAGGTTGCTTAATCTCCCTGAGCCTCACAGTCCTACCCCAGGGCTTATTACACAGGAAAATGGCTGTAAAGTGCAAGACAGGGGGGAAAGTATAAACAACAGTTGGGGAAAGCACTTCCCTGCTTCCCTCGCTCCTCACAGAAATCACTAAGGCTTGAGGACTGCATCAGGTTCTCTTCTGCTACCCTGTAGCCCCACAGTGATGGATTCTTCAAGACTCTAGTTTAGCTTTAGCATAGTGGATCGGGCACACAAATTTTCATGGCCCTCTAAAGAGTGTTGGAGCCTGTCAGAACATGAACTCACATCCTTGAAGGTCAAATCAGTCTTTTATCCTGTTTTCTTTTTCCCAGGTATGTTTAGGTATGTATATGTGTATGTGTGTGCATGTGTGTGTGTGTTGGGGGGGAGGTGTGCATGTGTGTGAATGCCTGTTTTACAAGTGTGTAGGCATATGTGCATGTGTATACCTACACCTGTGAGTGCCCAAGGTTGATGTCAGGAACCAATCTTAGTTTCTCTTCCTCCTTATTCAACTAGAATGTCTTTCAGTCAAGCAGAGAGCCCATCCATGTGGCTCATCTTGCCAACCTCTTTGTTCAGAGAATCTCTAGGTTCATCCTTAGAATTACAGGAGTGTTGCCACAGCCACCAGACATTTGTGTGGGTTCTGTGGATCTGAACTCTGGTCCTCGTACTAGCATAGCAAGCTCCTCAACTGCTGAGCCATCTCCACAGCCCATCAATGAGGTCTTGATGTTAAGACCAACAAATCTACCCTCGTTTTAATTACAGGTTCTTTTGAAGAAATTGAGCAGCTGGCTGTTGCAGGGATACATATATGACTGTTAGGCCTCACATCCCTTTAAAAAGATGGAACCAACGTTCTCATTCCAAAGGTTAAGAGGAAGAAAGGAGAGGTGGGGAGCAGCCAGAAACCATGGCCTGGAGGTTGAAGTGAAGGGTGAACCCTGTGGCAGCCTCGGAACCTTCCAGCTTAACCAGCATCTGTCACCTTCCCTTCCCCAGGAGCTCATTTAAATAACCCCTGCTTTCTCACTCTGGGCAAGCTGGCCTGGAAAATCCTCTGCAGATACAATTTAGATTTAAAAAAAAAATTCACATGTGTGAGCGTGTGTTAAACCACACTTAATTCTTCCCTTTGGCCCTGACTTTTAGTATGTAAGCCCCAACACAATAGGGACCTAGCACCTAACCATATGATCTCTCTTGTGTATGTGACTTTGTTTGTTTGTTTATTTTAGGTTATAAAAAAAGAACAAATCCTAATCTCTTAACTTCAGAACATTAAAAGCCCCACGCCTTCAGAAGGACCTTTTCCAGGCAGCCTGCCATGGTTTCGATGGCTCAAATCCTCCTGGGAAGTACACTTGTTTGGCAAAGGGTATCAGATGGTGTCTGGATTCTTCATGCCACCAGGGACTCTTTGAACCCCAGAGTGCTTGTTACCCTGGTTAGTTCCTGTCTGTTCTCCCTCTCCCTTTCTCTCCTCCTCCCCGCAGCTCTCTGAGAAAGAGGACTCATGTTAGTTTTGAATGTGTACCATCTTCTCACTAAATTCATTTTTTCATTCTCTCTCTGTGTGTATTTCTGTCTCTCTCTATCTCCCAGTGTCTCTGTCTCTCTCTGTCTTCCTTCCCCCCGACCCCCACCTCTCTCTCTATGAGTGAGAACTTGAGATTTTACTATCTCTCTCAGCATCTCCAGGGAGCGTTCTGCCTTCCTGCTCTGTGTTTTTCACAAGTCTGGCTATTTTCAGCTCCCACCGTAGGTCTTTACACATTCCTGAGTCTGGATCTCAGTTGTGGATCTGTGGATGTAATGAAACATCTGAGCACATTTCTCAGATGAAGAAAACTGATAAAATTCCCAGTATTTCCATCATGTCTTCACCTCAGGAAACTGTGGCCATCCTGGGCATTTCCGCGTGGTCCTGAGGGGATGCCAGTTGGATGGGATGCAGGTGACTTGATGCAGAATCTTTCAGATGAACTGGAAACACCTTCTCTTTACTGTAGAGACCATTTAATGAGTCAACCCTTGCAGCTGGCAAAGAAGTTGTGAGCATATTTTGGGCGAGTTCTCAAATTGTCCACATGAAAAGGCCAGGTTCCCTCCCCTTACTCTGCTGACCAATCTCTATCGCTTTCTTGTGCTTAGCAGAGACTGATCACTTAGATATGGAACTGATAATGAAAGGGGCAGAAGGGCCATCACTTAATGCCAGGAAGGGAATGTCCCAGTTTCTGGCTCAGAAGGAAAAGGCAATATGGTAGGCTGAGCACTACCCCATTCAAGATACTCATATTCCAGTCATGAGACACTTACGTGGCAAAGGGTCTTTGAAACTGTGACTAAATTAAGATCTCATTCTGAGGAGATCCTACAATGCGTTCTGGGTCCTAGATGTAGCTATGAAGGTGACAATGGAAACTGAATTTGGACTGACAAATAGAAGCTGAGAGATGACAGGATTTCTAGGAGCTGGATGGGGCAGGGGGCAAGGAATAAACCCTGCTGACCCACCAGTCTTACTGGAGAGCCATGTTCCCCTAAGGTAGGAACATATATGTTTTTCTTTAGATGAGAATCCCTGCTCAATGTTTCCATCCCATCTCTTTTGACCTGTCCTGGAGGAGTCTTTCACCCTTGTCCCTTACGAAAATACCCCATAAAAACAACTGAGGCTTTCCCTCTTCTGGACTCTAGCACTAGCTGGGCTTTGCTTCTGGGTCTTTCGTGTCTAAAACATTAAACAGGACCACAAAACTTCTGGTAAATATTATTGTATGAGAGGAGAACCAACTCCTAGCAGCATGTATAACACCTCTGTGAACAGCTGAGACAGCACAGCTTGTCACCAGACTGGCCAATCCCCAGGCATGCTTAACTTTGTCTGGAAGCCTCCTGATGTAGGTGTGACCAGCTAAGGACTTCTAATTCTCATCCTGTGCCATGTTCTTTCTCAAGGCCTGCCTGGCCTTTCACCATAAATATGTGCCAGCCATAACCTGTGACTGTTGGCTTTCCTCTTTGTCACCAGTGTGGAAGGGGGATGTGGCTGAAGATACTATCATGCCAGATGTGAATCAAAGACTTTGTGAGGAAGAAGAAAAGCCACAGAACTGCTGCCTAGAGTTAGAGTGGAAACTGAAGAGCTGAGGGAGAAACTAGATTCATTACCTTCGGAGAGCTTTCCAGAAAAGGATTCTAGTGCTGCATCCCTAGGATTGCAAAGATATGAATTTCTATATATCATCTTTCTTCTTCTGGCTGTATTATTGCTATGACCTTAACTGGGCTTTCATTACCCTGTCCTTAAAAGAAGAGAATGGGGGAGAGTTAATAGCCAATAAAGTTTCATTTTCAAGGAACTCTTTTAGAAAGTGAAATTGAATTAATTAAAGCTTTCTATTGGGGTCGGAGGTACCGTGTTGTGGTTAAATACTTACTTGGTTGTGTGTGTGTGTGTGTGTGTGTGTGTGTGTGTGTGTGTGTGTGTGTGTGTGTGAAGCCTTGGGTTTGATCCTCAGAACTGGGAAGAAAATTCTTTCCATTTTTGGCTAATTTCTGTTTTTCTTTAAATTCATAGGTTGAAGTCCCAATTCCCAGTTTGAAGAACAGGGCTGTTAAAGGATGCGATCTGGGTTAAATGAGGTCACTGGGCTGAACTAATCCAATACAAGTGAGATCAGAAGAGTTCCGGGTGCAGGCAAACAAAGAAATGGCTGTGTGATGACATGGTAAGAGATAGCCACTGCAAGTTAGACTTGCAATCACAGCAGAGATCAATGTTGCCAGCATCTGGTATGAGACTTCTGATGACCAGGGCTGTAGGGAAGTAAGCTTCCTCTGTTTAGCCACCAGTCTGTGTTATTTTGTTGTGCTGCCCTAGAATCAATATATCCTTGGGAAAACAACAAAAGGGTGTGATCCCATTTGCTAACCTTTTTAGAGGCTCTTTCTCCTAGGCTATATTGTACAGATAGAATATAAACATACTAACATTTCTTGAAGGAGTCCTTTTCTTCTAAGTAAGTCATATATGCACCCACCCTCTTAGTTCATGTATGAGAGTATTTCTTCACAGTTAGTAAGCAAGTAGGTTTAAGTGTAGCCCAGGCAAATGTTTATCTATTACCAGGAAAATAACTCAAAGTAATCAATTCTCTAAGTATTTCATGGGGTTAAAACCTGGTTTGCTAGAAATGCATTATTTACTAGAACTGTGTCTCTAGTAATCATTCTCTTGAATGGGTCCTGTTCAGGGCTGCTGCTAGCCATATGTTTTCTCTTCAAGATCAGGAGCGTGGTGAGTTTCCACATTAAAAATGTTAAGATTATTTGTAGTCCTGGTTGCTTTTTTCTTCATTGGGAGAAAGTAAGAGAACATAGATTTTATAGAACACACATTCCCTTTCAAGCCTATGTGTCAAAAGCCATTTATATTGGCTCACAAGTTTGTTCCAAACATGCCTGGGGGGAGCACTCAGTGCGGACTTGTGTCCCATGTGGTCTGGGATTGCTCCCATGGTCTCAGTGAGAAGGCAGAGGCATGGTGGAATTGTAAGGTGCTAAAATGCTTCTCATTGCCAGCACTGAATCAGTGTTTTAGTCCACCTTCGATGGTATTACAAAATAACACAGCCAGGGAAAGGATAAATAATAAAAATTTAGTCAATTCATCATTCTGAAGAGTGGGAAATCAAGATCATGGAGCAGTGTCTTGTGAGAACCTTCATGATGTCCTATGATACAGCAGAAGGACAGGAAAGGGTGTGCAAGATAATGAGATCAGCAAGGGGCGCCTACTGCTGCACTACTCACCCACTCCTGTGGTAACTCACCTACTCCTGAGGTAACTCATCCACTTCTGTGGTAACTCACATACTCCTGTGGTAACTCATCCACTCCTGTGGTAACTCACCTACTCCTGTGGTAACTCAGTGACTCCTGAGGTAAATCACCCACTTCTGTGGTAACTCACCAACTCCTGAGGTAACTTGCCCACTCCGGGTAACTCACCCATCCTAAGTCACTCAGTCGTGCATAACTCACCCACTCCTGCGATAACTCACTGACTCCTGTGGTAACTCACCTACTTCTGCTGTAACTCACCCACTCCTACAGTAACTCGCCCACTCCTGGGTAACTCACCCACTCCTGAGGTAACTCACCAACTCTTGAGGTAACTCACCCACTCCTGTGGTAACTCACCCACTCATGCTGTAACTCGCTGCTCACTCCTGGGTAATTCACCCACAGTAACTCACCCATTCCTTCACAGTAATGGCCTTAATCACCTTGCTAAGGATTCCCATCTCAATGGTGTTATAATGGCAGGTGCATTTAGACATGGTCTTTGGAGGAGACATTCAAACTGTAGCAGTAGCAAGGCCCTTCCTGTTCTCTTTGGCAACACGAATCCGTCTTTTGTCTTCAGTTTGTGATCTTGAGGACAGGTTGCTGAGGCCTGCTAGGGCTGAAGGAGAGATAGAGGAGTAGCTATGGACAAGAGCAAAGTGAGACTAGAAATAATGATGCTGAGGCAGTGGAAGTTGAACCAGAAGAAATCCAAATTAGAGTGAGTTTATGAGAGATTTCACCATTTCCCTGAGAGAAGCATAATTCCTACACTGGGATCCTCGTGTAAGGCGTTAATGTCCACAGGGAAAATGTATAGGGAATGAATGATAAAGCAAGATCAGGAAGAAGAAAGCAAGCAGGGGTATGATTTTTTAAGCAAGGTCCTATGAGAAAAGGATTTCAGGATAACAATTCGTTCATACTCAGTGGCTCAAAACCACCAACATTTTTCGTGTCTTGGTGTTCAGTTGGGTCAGAATTTCATGAGTGTCATGGCTGGTTGGCCCTGGCTGGAGGCCTCTCACAGGTTGCAGTCAAGATATCAGGAAGAAACAAAATATGTCAGCTGGGGCTTGGTCACTATCCCAAGACTACTTTCTTGAGGCTACTCACTCACAGAGTTCTTGCTGTGGACAGGAGGCCCCGGTTTCTCCCCCTCACCCCCCCATGAGTATCTCTTACTACAGCTTGAGTCCTGGTGGTACAGCATCTGTGTTACCTCAGAAGTGTAGGGAAAAAATAATGAGCCAGGCAGAAGCCATTCTTCAAGTGGCCAAGCACTAGAGGCCACGTAACCATCACCTCCCCGTCTTCTGCCTACCAGTTCTGGCCCCTATTTTGGGCAAAGGGCATTAGGAGCTACTGTTTTAGGAAAAGGGCATCAGAGTTTATGGACATGCTTTTAATCTTTTTACAGGCTAACCGGTTCCATGTTCCTCAAAGATAATATAGTATACCATTTACAGCAGCTTTTGGCAAGGTAGGGGTAGGAGGGTGGGGGGATCTGGGATCCCTAGATCTCACACTTACCTGTCATGACTTGCACGGCTGCCTTGGGTAAAAGGGATGAGTTCCCAGGTTCTTTGCCATGCAAGTAAAGGGGCAATACCTCTTCAACAGGTGAGCAAGTTTAGGGCGACTACAGATAAGGAGGTACTGTACCCAGACACAGATGAGAGCTCCCAGGGAAAGCACTGACTAGGTGTGTTATACCTGTGCTATATAATACACATGCCCCCAACCACAGAGTGGGCTCTACTCTCTGCTGTTATTTCTAAAGCATAATTAAATAACATGGCTCCTAGCCTCTTGGTGGGGGTGGTGTTGATTGAAGCATCAGAGCTGTAGTCCCTTAACAGAGGCCACTAGCTTCTAGAATTCTCTACTGTCCTCTTCATGTTCTATCTCCTAATAGCTCCCACTGTTTTCTGGGAGTGACATTTGAATTACACACACTGAAACAAAATAACAAAAATAGGCAGGCGCTGGCCTACAAGAACAAGGCAGGAGAAGTCTGGACACCAAGGGTTATTAGTAACATTTTGTGCTTTGACTGGGGATTTCATTTGAGCCTTGAGCAGCTTTGCCACTGAGCTACAGAATTATTTCCTTGAGTAGAATTTTAAAATCCAACAGGTCTTCTGAGAGGGTGATCCTTTGGCTGTTTTATTCCTTCTGGATTGCTCTCAAGGGAAGGATGATCTTGATTTAGAAATGATATGGAGGCTTTTTTGAGTCACGTATTTCTTAAAAACGATAGATAGTGCAGTGCCTCTGGCAAAACAGTGTGGAATTTGGTGTTTGTGGTTTCACAGACGGTTTGTGAAATCATGCAAGTGATAGGATATTTCTGCTCAGCAGAGAAAGCATGTCTAAAGATTTGGTCCCAAATCTCCATAGCCAGTGGACATGGTCTTCTAGCCACCAGCTAATCTTTTTTATGTGAGCGAGGTGGCAGCTGAGCAATTGCAGAGTCTTTCTGTGCTTTCTTTGTTGTGAACAGCCAGTGAGGAGACAGGGCCACGGCAGTGGGGTGACCTTGGCAACAGGCAAGTGCGGGCTATCTCTCGCTGTCATTTGGTAGGTGTGTGTCTGAGTTTATGAGTTCTATGCCTTTGGGATTCTTCTCTGGAAGAGACAGACTTTACCTTGACACGAAACCGGAACCAAGCCTTCCCTTGCCCCAAGCAGTGTCTACTGACACCAGCCATTAATGAAACAGTGTAGGTCTCTTGGGATGCCTTGGTTGCCTGTACAGAAGCAGGAGGAGTGACTCGGACAGAAATAAGTTTTTGATCACTTGTCACATCTCTTCCTGCATAAAGAAGAATGCATTTTGTCCATTGAGTCTTCACTAATCATTCTCTCTCCTCTCCTCTCCTCTCCTCTCCTCTCCTCTCCTCTCCTCTCCTCTCCTCTCCTCTCCTCTCCTCTCCTCTCCTCTCCTCTCCTCTCCTCTCCTCTCCTCTCCTCTCCTCTCCTCTCCCCTCCCCTCCCCTCCCCTCCCCTCCCCTCCCCTCCTCCTCCTCCTCCTCCTCCTCCTCCTCCTCTTCCTCCTCCTTCTCTCTCTCTCTCTCTCTCTCTCTCTCTCTCTCTCTCTCTCTCTCTCTCTCTCTCTCTCTCTCTCTCTCTCTCTCTCTCTCTCTCTCTCTCTCTCTCTCTCTCTCTCTCTCTCTCTTTAAAGCTAGGAAATAGTTTTTCTTTTCCTGGAAGTGCCCAAGTATTTTGGATTACCATTTTTCCCCACTAGGTGGGAGTACAGAGCACCTAGCAATGGTGATCTCTAGCAGGGGGCTGCTAGTTAAAGCTCCTATCTAAGCAAGTGTGTTCCGTCTCTTTCCCTCGAGAAAGGACCATTGTGGGAGCTGTGTGTTTGTGGGCTGTGTCAGCAGCAGAATGGCTTCCTCCTAAGTGGGATGACTCCTGGCCAGGTTTGTTTTGTAATGGGGGAGGAGGGGTTAAGGCACCCCCTCCTCTGGCCTCCCGGAAGGGAGGGAGTGCTTTTCTCTAGTGGAGAAAGTATATCCCTTCTCTTAGTGGAGTCAGGAGTCAAAGGGGCCTTGCCACATTTGTCAAGCAAAACGAGACGTTAAGGAAATGCCAGTTACAGTTGGTCCCAGCTTGTGTCTCTGCTCCACTGGCGGCCAGTTCTAGCACACTTCTAAAGAGTAGTTTGCACGTTTGAATGTCAGCAGATCCTCACCACAAGGCAAGTTTTTGAAACCCAAGTGTTACTAAGCACCTAATTTATCCCTCACAGCTGTGGTTCTAGGCTCTGTTCTGTGTCTGAAGCCTTCTCCACTTCCCCCCAACCCAGCTTCCCACAGTGTGCTGAGCAGATGGAGTTGTAGGGGTCTCAGCTGTGTTGACTGTTCTGATTTCAACACCCACTTTGTCTTCAAACCCCTATATTCAATGTCTAGGACCCCTGCCTAGTGACTCAGTGATGGTACAGCAGTGTCTCCAAGGAAAGCCCCAAGCTGCCCTCAGTTTCCCTCCTGGAACCCACCTCCCTCCTCACTCTGTTACCTACCCCACCATCCAGAAACCATCTCTTCCCATCCGGATACAGTCATTCTTCCTTGACCCCTGAATTCTCCTCCTCTAGTTTGTTTTGCTTCTCCCTTCTGTCTTTCCTCAGAGACGTACAGAGAACCTCACCTGTGTCATGCCCACAGCCTCTCCTGCAGTCTCTAGTATGCCTCTTCTGCTGCCAGATTCAGCCCTTTCCCAGTTTTGTCCTGGCTGCCAAGCTCCAACTCTACTCTAAGGGACACTTTAATATCCTCACAGCACTTGAGAGTGCCACAGCCACCCGAACACTAGATAGGGAATATCTAATATCAATCTGCCTCCTCAGCACATACAAAATTTCTTTGTATATGTTAGATTTTAACATCGTATTTGTTACTGACTCAGAAACTTTTGTGGTGTCTGCTCCTTTGCCCTCCCCCAGGGCTGTAATCTTAGCAACCGCTCCCATCCATGTCTCCTTCATTTCCTTTTATAACACGGAGCTATGCTTCACTAGAAAGACACTTTCTTTGAAATAGGAAGGATTGGGTAGGCACTTCTTGTGAGCCCTGAGTCACGTTTGCAGTCTTGTCCCAGTGTGACTCAAGAACTCTGTGTCCAGAGCCAATGGACCTTTGAAGCTATACAGACAGCCCCATCTCCCTTAATTCAATAGAACCCCAAATCCCTGAAGTAACTTGTCTCAACTAAGACTAACCCCAGTGCATCTCCTGAGGCACTGGTTCAGTGAGAAGCCCCATGAGAAGCAAGATCTCAGACCACTAGGCAACTGCTATTGCTATACCAGGCTACATCTCTTCTACCTCCTGTACTCCCGGAGTGAAGCTAGGAGCTAATGCTGAAGCAGAAAGCGGGGAACAGAGCCCAGAAATACCAAGTCTGTATCAATGTCCTTTCCATAAGGAAGTACATTGGGCTTCCTTTGGCAGAATGTTACATACCTCACCCACACAGGCTGGGTAGACATGGTTTCATCTTTAGCATCCCCGCCACACATCTCCAAGTGAACCTGGCTGGCCTAACTCAACTTGTGCATCCCATTCTCTAGGCTACGTATTGCCAGATAGTCTGTGACATGGACACTGTATGGAAATCAGGACTTTTGCTGGGACTGCTAAACACTGGCCAATGAACCTGGGCACTCATGGTGGAAAACTGATCAAACACCATGACAGAAAGGGAGGGCAGAAAAGCAAAAGGATCTTCATTTGGATCCTGGATAAAACCTGGTTTGAAACCAACCTTATCTTTGAATGTTTTATGCATATATAAAATCCACTATACACACCTATAACCTCAGCACTTGGTTGTCCTCAGCACAGAGACAGGAGGATTGGGAATACCAAGAGTTTCATTTGGTACACAGTAACTCCAAGGCTGTTGGAGTCTCCAGGTGATTTTTAAGAATTCCACTGCATCTAACTCCTATGTACATGTGGCCTGAGCAAGATGTCTGTCTCTGTTGCTTTCGTATATTACAGTTCTGGGACAGTTTCTCCCTACTACAGAAGCTAATTCATCTGGACTTGCATAAAACTAAAATATTAGCGTAATTATGCTTTCAACTCGGAGGAATAAAACAGTATAGAGTATAGAATAATCTTTTAATTACCTAATCTCCAAGACTTCAACCTTTAAAAACTGATGAAGAGAATGGGGAAGATAACACTTAAATATTAATCTTAAAAGTATAATAATTTATACTTTACTCTTAATTTTTAATGATATATTCTGCTAATGTCATATGAATATGTATTTGTCATTTTCATATAGCTGTAATTTACTAGTTACACTTAGAGGGGTTCTCTGTTACCTAGGACTTTTGACAAATACTGTAAGTTTGCATTAGTCTTCATTGTCTTAATGTATATGCAAGGTCAAAATAATTTTTATTCAATTAGATATTTTTTTGAAGCAAGTTGCAGAAAAACTCAATTGGTCATAAAGATGGTTAACATTTCATGTCTGTAGAAGTTGAGGCTGAGGATTGATTGATGTAGCTCAAGGTTGTCATTGAGGATCCAGGGTTTTCCATTTCCCCAACTTGCACTTCTTGGTGCTGATTTCCTTCTCAGGCATATCATAAGAAGAATACCGCACCTCCAAGAACCATGTCTAACTCTGTGCTCAGAGTTAGAGGCTAATTGGCATCTGTGTACGTCTTCTTGGAGAGAGGTGTCTATCTTTCCCAAAGCTCCCAAGGAAAAATTTCCACTCATCTTAGAAGCCAGAATTGAGTCCTGTGAGCATTTTCAAGCCAGTCTCTGACCTGGAGTATGAGTCAGGAGAGTGGGTGGAATAGCTGTGGTCATCACAGGCCATGATGTCCCCGTGGACTGATTCACTGGCATAAATGACATTTCTGGAAGCAGCTCGATTTCGGCAACTCAGAACTGCTGGGTGAAGAGATGAGGATTTTTATTGTTCCCTTACTGTGTTGGTAACATATTCTTTAATTTGGTAAAACCGCATCATCAGCAGCCCTCATGACTAATGCTATGACTTATCTCTTTCAGATGTCCTTAGTGTTGGGTTTCACTGAGAAGTCTTCAGCTGTGAGGGTGACTGAAGAGTTCCCCAGAGATTTGCATTTGCTCCTTCAGAGGGTAGCACTCCCTGGCACCACAGGCCAGCAGAATGCTGAAGTTTCAAACCTCCGAGTGAACTTGGCATCGCTCACCTCAGTCTCAGATACAGCAGAGATGGGAGTGGGGACCATCTCAACCGAAAGTGAATGCAAATTACCCCGAGACTTAACTGCTCCAGATGGAACCCACAGGAGGCCCTTAGCATGGACCGGTCCCAGAGGCTGCTGGCCAAATGCAAGGAATCCCAGCGCTTGAGCACAGTCCTTGGAGAGCACTTGAGCACAAATTATTTTTATGACCACAAGTAATGATTGAGTTAGAGGCATTAGAACATTTAAAGTGATATTCACATGTAAAAATCTCCAACCATGTATCTCTAAAGAAAATAAGGTTGGAGTAAAGCAAACCACATTTTGTTTATCACAAAAATTTTAACAGCAGACTTATCAGCCAATTGTTGGTGAAGTGAAATAGTCTTTAGTGGTAATTTTTGTCCTGACCATTGACTTTCTCTCAATAGTAGAGCAGGCTTCAAAGTGTTAGTGTGTTATTTACTATAGAGTGGTCAAGGGTGCTCTGAGGAGGTCTAAGGATGCCCTGGAGTCTACACAATGTATGCCTGTCACTGTTCCTGAGGCAGAGCTCACGGCATTCATGATACCATCAGGAGCGCCCAGGCATCTCTTACTTCTCTCAAAATGTTTTCATCATGACTCTCTTCTGCCTTTGTCGTACTTGCTGGTTCACCTTCTTTCTCTAACTGTTCATTGAATTTTGGCTTGGACTACCCTTCCTAAGGATACACTTCTGCTGATTTAAATGCTATTTCTCCTGCTTCATGCAAGGAGAATAAGGGACCAGGATACTTCAGTTGATGCTATAAGATATTGAACTACATTGAAAAAATAGTTCATTTATTCTTTGGCTTACAAAACACTTCAGGATTTTTGTATCGAATTGAAGTTTCATTCATTTTCATTCCCCAAAACAGTAAACAAGGGGTTACTGTGAAGTTTCTTTTTTCTTTCATTCTTCCTTCTCCTCCTCCTCTCCCTCCTCCTTTCCTTTTCCCCCTCTTCTTCTTCCTCTTCCTCTTCTGCTTCTTCTTCCTCCTCCTCCTCCAAAGGCTGATGATTGAACTTGGAGGCTTCCACTTTTATATCCTGGGGAAACATTCTACTGCCAAGCCATGTTCCTAGCTGTGGAGTTTGGTTGCCTTTGTGAAGTACAGTGAGTGGAATTAAAGGAGCTTCCAGTGTCGAAAAGAAACGACTTCCATCCTGTGTGTGTCTCGCCAATACAGTTACATCTCTAATTTTAGGAAGAGTGAGATAATTCTACATATGCGTTTTCTCTAGGTCCATAGATGCTCAGTATTCACAAGGATGCTCTTCTTGAATTCAGGGATGGTGGGATTTCAGGTGCTTGTCTTACTTTTAGAACTACCTGATAACATTTTTATATATTCCAGTGGGAGATACCAAGGTACACAAACAATATGGCACAAGTGTAGATCTGGTGTATTAGAAACACACAAGATATGTGGAAAATAGGATGATATGGAATATGAGGAAACAGAGTGGTGATAAGGACAGATCTACTGGCTACATCGCAGTGAGTAAGCATTGACTAAGTGTGTCAGCTAAGTGCAGTGTGATGGAGACTTCCCCTCACTTATGAAGATGAGATCATCTAAGGAACAGGGATGATATATTCAGTTGTCAGAAAGACAATGCTAGATTTCTATCAGAAGATGCTGGGCCAGAGAGATGGCTCAGAGGTTAGAAGTGCTGCCTGTTTTCCCAGAGGTCCTGGGTTCAATTGCCAGCAACCAATCACTTGGTGGCTCACGACCATCTGTAATAAAATCTGGTGTTGAGGCATATGTGTAAGCAGAACACTATATACATAGTAAATAAAGTTTTTTTTGTTTCATTTTGTTTTTTGTTTTTGTTTGTTTTTTTTTTTTTTGAAAAGAAAAGAAAGAAGATGCCATCTGTGTGGAATAGAGCCAGAAAAAAAAATCCATTAAATACAGACTGAGTGCTTGACAACATCCTCGGAATGTGCAGACAAGCCCACAGCTATGAAGCTATGAAGAGTCTTGCTTTCTTTACCTTCTGAACATTGCTATGTCTGGTCTTTGAGTGATATATGTGGACACATTAAGGTTTGTGGAGCTGTAGCAACAGAGGATTGACTATTTCCCCTTGATTCTTCCAGATACCCAAAAGGAAGTCTTTACATAGGACAACTGTGGTCAGGCTGGAGCATAGACACAGGGTGGGATTCAGAGCTTGAGATAACAGTGCAGAGAGATTCTTAGGACACAGGCAGGGATGGTTTCTTTTCCCTTAGGGTGT
Source organism: Rattus norvegicus (assembly GCF_021556685.1). Lineage (NCBI taxonomy): Eukaryota > Metazoa > Chordata > Mammalia > Rodentia > Muridae > Rattus > Rattus norvegicus. The sequence continues at coordinate 96,690,120 of NC_141541.1, read as the reverse complement.
TCAGTGGCCCATCTACACAAGAGAGCAGTTCGAGAGTTCTCTCCTTCTCTGGGTCTCTCTCCTCTCTCTCTGTCTGTTTCTGTGAATTGCATAACAGAGTAGGTACTAGTCAATAACAGAAATGTGCATCTGGGAGATTTTGCCTCCCCGTCCACATTTCCATACAAGTCTCTGAATTTAATCCTCTCCTCTCCTTACTCATGTTGTTCTCTTTCCACTTAATTCAGTTAATGGCTTTGGCTTGTATTTGCTTTTCAATACATTTCTCCCCTTCGAATCCCTCCTCCTGATCACCGTCTATTTCTCTTTAGTTTTTTGTTTCTCTTCTTTAACCACATTTTCCAAACTCCCTCTCATTTATTCAGTGAAGCCAGTTTTAATAATATTTTCTGTCATTTCATTCATGCAGAATCTTTTTTAATGCAATGAAGAGAGCTGAGAGTTCTACTTTATAAATCCCTCTCCACAGAGTAACCAGGATTGCCAGCGAAGAAGTCGAAAACAAAGTGCAGTTTGATTGATGGGTAGGATTCAGGCTGTTGGGAAACTGCACTGTGTAAAGTGTGGGGCTGAAAGCAATGTGTTTATGCATACACAAGTTTTAATAAATATTCCTACCACATCTTAAAAACTGTTCAACTTACTTTTGAAACTAAGAGGTATTAACATGGAGAGAGGGTGAACCTGAATTGCCATTTGGATAGGCAGAGAGAACCAAACCTAAGGAGACTTAGGTGCCTGTGGCTGATAATGCATAAAGAATAGGGGTGTGAGGAAAAGAATGGAATTCTAGTTTGCCCAACATGGTGAGTGCAGGAAACAATGGGCGATTTGCTTCCAGACCAGTCTGGATTAGGCTATGTTTACAGCTGAGAATGTCAACAAGGAAACCAAGTCCAGTTCACTCAGCAAGGGCAAGACAGCATATTTTTGTTACACTGACTGAAAACTATGCATAAAAATTGCAAGATTATTTGGTATTTAAATTCAAATGTGAACTCAGTTACAAACCTCTAAAGATGTATTTAATTTTACAGTTCCTCTTAATGTTGGCATCTTGTAGCAGGACTTTGCACTTTCACTGGCTGTGCCTAATTTTTAACCTATCAGCCTTCATACCTATTCAGCGAAGTAAACAGCTAGGCAGGTCACGCAAGAAAGGCAGTGCAATGTTTCTAGACTGTTCTATGCCCCCTACCCCGGAGGGGAGGGCTGATTCTGACAGCATGGATTATAAATGTTTTCAAGTAATTAAAACCTGACTCTCTATACTTGATCTATGCTGTTTCCAAATGTCTAATTGTTTGCACAACTTTAAAATAAGGGGGTGGAGAGCTGGGGAGGCATAGCAACTTTACCGAGCCAGGGGGAGTTGTTTGCAATGGTTCAAATTATGTTTAGATTCATGGAAGGGTGTTTGAAAGCACTCAGAGGCAGCTATAAAGGATATTTTTTCAGATGATTAAATGCAAATACTGTTTAAAAATTCTTAAGAAAAATTATTTAAGAATAAGCAGGAAATAGGAAAAGATGGGGTGGGGAGTATGAAGGTGAAGGAGGAGATTGTTTGGGAGTGAGCTCTCCTGCTGTGACCCATGTTGATAGCCATCATCTGAAGAACCTTTGTTGGCAGGAAGATGGGGTGCTGAGGTAGCTCAGGCTCCATGAATGCCTGGCAGGCTGTGCATCTTCCTCCAGGATGCCCGAGGCTTTGGCACTACTGTGTACAGATCCCTGAGCAAATGCAGAACACTGACCTGACTTAGAGCTTCACCTTCCTAGTGTTTGATACTGAAGTCAGCCCGCTGGAGACCAAAGTTCTGCTCCATACACCCCTTCCTCCCAAACTCCATCAGTTTGAATTTCACTTATTTTAGGTTTATATTATGTATGCGATAAATGGATAGTTATTTCAGTTCTGGCCCTTCTACAGCTAATCGTTGGGGGCTATTCTGCATGTTAGAGAGTGGTGGGAGAACACAGAGAGATCAAAGGCTTTTGTGGCTTAAATAGTTGAGTCCTGAGAGGAAGTGACTGTAATTCTCTTGAAGACTTCAGCGAACATCTCTGACAGCTAATGTTGAGGTACCTCCTCTCCATGGTGTTTCTGTTGCCATCAGTTGGGGGGGGCACTGGGTGCTCTTTGTTATCAGCATTCTGCTTTGGGTCTAAAGCAGGCTTGGGAAAGGGGAGGGGAACTCTGAGGTTGGAAGTTTCCAGAGCTCCAGGGAACTCTCTTTCCCCAGAGGCTTCATTCATATACTTGCTGACAACAGTGTTTTATCAGGACAAGAGTTTGCTTTCAGCTCTGAGTTTACATCCAACTTAAAGAGATTTTGGACTGGAGCTGCCTTTAGGATTGGCAAGGGAGAAAAGCACAAGGAAAGACTTCTAGAGGCTTCTTGGACATCAGATGCTATTTCACAACAACCTTGTGATGAGTTAAGTATAAATGAATCAGAAACATAAGGACCACATTTCCTTTGAAATTCACATGGGTTTTTAAAAATTAAAGCAACGAAGTTCTTGGCAAGGAGTATTTAGGGACAAGTTCAAGCCTCTTGATGATGAGTCGGAGACATTCTTTACAGACACTAAATTCCGCCAGGCCCTATCTCCGTCTCTCTCTCTCTCTCTCTCTCTCTCTCTCTCTCTCTCTCTCTCTCTCTCTCTCTCCATTTCCTTAGGTATCTGTAACCTACAAACCTTTGGGTTGGTCAGCAGGCAAATGCAATCAGTCCCTTTGTGCTGTTCTGAGCAGCTTGATTTGACCAGGACAGTGCTTTAGGAATGGGAGTGAGGGAGGGCACATCTGGAGCAAGATGGATCCTATTTGGTTCCTGTTCACATGGCTGAAGCCTTGCTGGGAGTTGGCACACTTGAGATCTTTCAATCCTATTAGGAAGCATGTGGGTGCTTATTGAGAAGCATTCATTCTGGAATCAGGTAGGGATGTAGCACTAAAGATCAGTTAACTCCTTCTTGGGCAGGGTCTTGCTTGATCTGGCCAAGAGGAAGCCCTTGTAGAGATTCAATTTTTTTACACACACCACCACAGGAAGCATTTACAATGGGATATACTGGACCGATAATGAATTACAGAGGAAATAATCTGAAAATTACCAGGCAGTTTATTTTAAACAAGTGGGAAATGCCATTAAAGGTAAGGATAAGTATCATTAAAGGTAAGGAAAATGGTGGCAGTGTTTGGGGATTTGCAGATGTCTTATTTCTTGAATATGGGCTTTTCTGCAGTAGAGTTTGTTTAAGTCATTCAGTGGGTCTACAGCAAGGGCTCTCCCTGCCTTGCAGCTTCTTATTTATTATGCAAGGAGAGCGGCCTTCCAGTCTGGCAAACCTGGTACATGCACATAAGGCATGTGGGGCTCTGGCACCTGGGGCTTTCAATGGAGATCTCTGGCCCAGCTAGGTGCGTGGGTTCAGGTGAGGAAGAGAGAACTCAGGCAGGAAGGGGAGTCTGCTTCTGCCACCTCTGCTGCTGGTCCTGCTCCTTTCCACCACTGCTGCTTCGGTTGCTCGGCCGGGCTGAGCCAGCAGAACTGACTAGCCGGAAAGGGGTTCAGGAGAGCTTCTGGCGGAGATTTTGGGAGAACAGATCTTTTCTCCAAACAGCGCGGAGTTACAGCTCTTATGACAGAAACTCTCAGACTATGGAATAATTCCTATACACTTTTAATCCTGAACATGATTCTTAAATACAATTTTGGATGGGTCAGTGTCTGACAGCATCCTATTGGTTTGGCCTGAGAGCTTGGAAAGACCTCATCTACATATTTGGGATATGGTCCTGCTTCTACGAATGACCTGTCTGATCCGGCTTGAGCCTATGTGACCTGTGGTCACGTCCTCACCTGTGGACAAAGGGCTTGGGGCATTGCCCTACATAACTGACCTGTCTTACCTCTCTACAGGGGTCTGGGGGGGGCTACAGCTAATGACACTTTGATATCCTGGGAGACTGAAAACACACCTACCATCCCTTTTAGGGTCTCTGGAAATTCGACCTATCTTGACTAGGAATCAGGGTACCTCTCACAGCCTGCCACCGCCCCACACTCAACATCATGAGATGGGCCAATTCCTGATGTGTTCCTGATGTGAACACAGTACTTAACCCATGGTAGATACTCAAAAGATGTTGCCAGATGAAAGATGAATTACCATTAGCATTTTATGGATGGTTGCCAGCTCATTTTAACGGAAGGAAACAGAAAGAAGATGGAAAATAAATGGTACAAGAAGGAAGTAGGACCACAGGATCCCAAAGAGTGAGATGGTCCTAAAACACTATGGGACAGTCCTTAAATCCCTAAGGTCCCAGTGCCACTTCAAATGTGGCAGAGGTGAGAAATATCTATATTTCTTCTTGAGCATGTTTGATGATTTCTTCTAGGAAGTTTTCAGAAAAATAGAGAAGAGGAAGAAGAAGAAGAAGAAGTAGAAGAAGAAGAAGAAGAAGAAGAAGAAGAAGAAGAAGAAGAAGAAGAAGAAGAAGAAGAAGAAGAAGTAGGCGGCGATGATGACGACGATAAACAAAACCCCAGGATTGGAAAGAGGCTGTGCCATGGAGAGAGAGTCAGTGAGTACTGCCATGACCTTCCCACTGCTCTGCCCTTTGGTCAGTTCATTCAGCAGATTGTTGACCATCCATGGTGGTGCAGAGGGAGAGGGAGGCAAATGATGCAAGCTTAAGGAAACCTATAGCAATGAAGACACAGAGAGAAGCTCATAGCTATGACTCCAAAGCTGACTGAGATGAGTACTGTAAGGACAGCATAAACTACATGAGGCCTCTGAGCACCATCCAATACCCGCCTCACAGCACTTCCTTTGGGGGCTCATGGCCTCCCAACCTCTCATAAGACTGAACTTTGGAGAACCAGCTATTTCCCTGAGTTGTCTTCCTCAGATATATAGTAAGCAGAGGCACGTGGAACTCAGTGGCAGCACCACACGCACCTGTGGTAACACTGCTTCTCAGACAGCAGGAAGACTTGTCAAAATGGAGTGTCTCGATGTGCTAGTCTTACCTGCCCACTCTTGCTGACATTACAGCAGACAGAGTTTCTTTGCCATCCTCAGGCACACTAGCAGTAGATACCTGTGTCTACCTAGAAGGTTATGAGAACAGTTTGCACTTCTAGGAGAAAGCTAACCTGTAGGCATATATTTTTTTTATACCCTACTGTAATAAGGGTTCAACATCCCCTCTAGCCCACCACCCACCAGAGGTAGTGGGAAGGAAAGGTTATTAGGATACAGGGGAAGTGGACCTGTTTAGAAATAGTTCTTTGGGGCAATTCCAATCTTTGCTGTTCTCAGGCAAACACCAAACATGAATCATGAGTCCAGTTCACTTGGCAGATACCATGCAATATTCAGCAATGGCAGCTCAATCCAGAAGAAACTTCAAGGCTTGCCAATCAACCTGAGCTGAAAGAAGGCACAGGAACCTCATGAGAAGTTCTTTGGCAAGTTTTTCTCTGTGATGACACCACAAGCAAAGCTCAGCAATGTAATGTAAGGAGAAAGAATATATGCTTGTCATTAGTGAAGACGAGTGAGGTGGAGCGAAGTGAACCAGTGCTTGAGCTCTTGAGCTTTCACTGTCTGTGGGGGTATATATATAAACATCATGTGTCCTATCAAGTGTTTGCTACAGCAAAACATCCTTTCACGTGCATTTGCTTCAGCAAAACTTTCTTTCATGTGTCTGCTTTAGCAAATCATTCTTTCACCTGTGTGCCCCAGCAAAACATCATTAGAACCTGACTGAGTCTCCAAAGAAACCAGAGATTTCCTCTCTACCAGCCAACACTGGTTTTCCTTAGCCCACCTTTGACTTTTCCAGTTACTTATTTGTGAAGACGGAGACCTTTTGCTCTATGGCTGTCTTAAGGTCCCTGGCTTCTCAGGGTTCTGCACCCTTCAGCCACCCTCCAATGCTCATTTCCCGAGGTGGCATCATTTGCCATCCTCTGCCTGCTTTCTCTGCTTTTTTCCAGTGCTTTGCCCACCCCACTGTCCACCCACATCGACCTCAGAGTTGGAGATTTAGACCTGCTTCAGGAGTTAGTGGTGGGACACCTCCTCTCACTACCTTCACTTGCGGTTCAGTATTCAACAGTAAAAATTCTTGAAGAAAAATGAGAGTAAGAGAGAGGGGAGGGGACTTTAGCAAAATTTAAGGCACACACTGTTTTCTATATTGTTTTGCAGGGTTAAAGTCAGGATAGCCATGTGAGAACATTAAATGTATAATACCTTCAATGGCGTCTTATTCCATGAGGCTGCCATATTACATATATACAATATATAATATAATTTATTTAGAAATACTTGGAAAATAGCTAAACCAGATTTATTTGAAATGTGTTTAGTGTCCTCCAAGGAATCTAGCAGTTCTTTTTGCCATTAAATGGCTCGAAGAAACGAACAAGAAATGCCAAACAAAGGGCAATACCTCAGATACTTCTAGGAAGGGCAATACCCCAGACACTTCTAGGACAATTCTTGGGAAATGTGAAAATAGCTACACTGCAGCAAACAAGCTGACATGTTCTTCCACCACATCTTGCAGAGCCTTTTTCCCCACTCCTCAAATCCAGGTTTGGAATTCTTACCATTCACCTGTGTTAGACTACCTTAGGTCTTCACTGACCCTCTGTTCTTGCATAACCTCTGTCCTCCTGCATTCTTCTGAAAAGGCTAGGGGAGAAATCAGATGCATGTGTCTTTTAAGCTTTGCAGTGACTCTGTGAAGCATCAAGTTCTTTCTGTGCCCAAGCAACCATGAATAGCGTAGGAAATACAGTCAACCCCTGTTAGCAAACAGTACCCTCATATCGGAGACCTGGTCCTTTTCTAGCCACAATTCTGTCAGAAGAAACGAAGGTATGGTGAATAGAGCTAGGAGGTGGTTGTAAGCACCGTTTCCCTGGGGCAGACTTGTTGGCAAGACCATTCAGAAATATGTGTTTGATGAATTTTCATTTCTCTGGTACTTATTAGCTAGCACATAAGCAGTACACAATGTCTTATTAACAAATGAACAAAGAGTTTAAAACTATCAGGCTTTTAAAATACTGGAGTCTTTAAGTGTGTACTTACATTTTCATGAATTCTAAAACTACCATTGTAAAGTATTTATGCCAACTCACTATGTTAGCCTAGCACTAGGTTGCTGTTGGATTGAAGAGAAATAATTGAAAAAAAATTCTCCACTTCTGTAACATTAATCCAGACAGATGAGTGTGTATATATGATATGGAAGAGGCGTCTATTTAACACAAATTTAGTATTGAGAAAAAGTTGTTTCCTGTTTTGTTGCTGGGGACACTGAGACTTATACACATTAGGCAGGGATTGCCCTACCTACTGATACATCCCTCCCTCCCCAAAGTCTTTTTATAATTAAGAACTACTATACATCATAGTCTTCTTCCCCAAATATTGCTTTATTAATATAGTTCCCAGGTAATTAAATGTCAGGAAAGGGTTAAATGTGCAAGAATTTTAAGGGAATTGTTCATGTGATAAAATGGAGAAAAGGGCTGGGAAGGAGAGAAGAGCTCAGATCTCAAAGCAAGTGTGACCAAGAGCATAGAACAGAAAGGAGTGGACAGTGGGTGTGGCTTCTCACCTGCTGTGCCCCTAAAGGAAGTCTCAGCTCACATCTGTACTTGACTCTTTTGCTGTATGAAAAAGAAGACTGTGCAAAGTTAGCGTCTTTCTTCACAAATGAAGTCATATTCATCGACAATGCTGTGAACTGCTTAAATGAGCTTTGACAAACACTGTATCAATATTGATACTGTTAATAGGAATGCAGCATAGACTAGTTCTGTTCTCCAAAGTCTAGCTCTTGCTTTCTACCTCATAACTGAATGCCTGAATTTCAGATAGATTCATGGCTTCCATAATAAAAATTTATTTCCTAATATTTTTTTGTAGTAGGTGTAGATGTGACTTGCCTTTGACCAACAAAAGAGAAAATCTGTGTAACCCACAGGAATTTCTTTTCATACTTTGGAGGATGTTTCATACCTCCCCTCCTCCCCCCGCTGGCTGGAATACAGATGTGATAGTTGGAGTTTGAGCAACTGTATTGAACCCTGAAATAGAAAACTCATACTAAAATGTCCAAACAACATTGTACAAGGAGCCTGAACCCTAATACTAACTCCAGACTGCCCACCTCAAGAAGTTCTTTATGAGCTAGTGAAGTGAGCTTGCAGCTTGGTTTTGGCTTCCTGTAATCATGAAGTAATCCCTTTTACCAACACAAAAAGTGCTTTCTGAAATTGTGCCCAAGGAGACAGAATATGACATGATTCTTATGAGACCTATGATAAGTGACAGCATTAACATTTTAGCCAGTTCTCCTAAAATTTAGGTTAAGCTTTTATGGAATTAAATGTGAAGTATAATTAGGTTAGAGACTAGTGTGCCTCAACTCTGTGGGCACTGCCAAAGGCACCAGGAGAGGGCTTCGTTCTTGGTCTAAGTATCTGTGTCTTTAAAATAGAAACACATTTGTTCTACTACTTTGATGGAGTTTCCAAATTATTTCTATAAGATAGTGATTCGATAAATATAAAAATTTAGTTAATTTCCTTAAAGTTTTAGAGCAAAACTGAACCCTTGTATAAATTTCAATTTAAGCTTGATTGTGAAAGTTGAAGGAAGTTATAAAAGTTTTCTTCTGAAAAAAAAATTAGTTTATCTGTATAACTCTCAGCTCAGGTCCATGTTTGTGTGAACACACAGCATTCCACTGGATAATTGTGATTGAACATAGTGATGAAGTAGACATGTTATTATGAAATATTTGGTTGACTCGCAGGTCCAAAAAAGCAAATGATTTAGAAGTCTCATGGTCATGATATCCCTTGAATGAAAGGCTTTCCACTCTCAGGCCAATCTCTGTGAAGAAAGACTTGGAGCTGGGAGACAGTGGTTACATTTCTCCCTTAATGTATTTATATGCAATAAAGACATGTATGACTTGCCTGCTGAAAACAAAATTGTAGTGCATTTGGCCTTGATTGTTATATTATATTCCACTTCAAGCATAATAGTGAATATCTGTAATGCTATATATGTAAGTCTCTCAAGAGACTCACATATGTGATTATTTAAAATTTTAATTAAAAAATCAAACAAGTAGGCATTCAAAATTTGGGTAGCAAATCCCAGGGATGAGGAGTAGAGAGAGCCACAGTAGCTCTGGAGATTATGTACCCAGTACTATAGAGAAACAAAGCTTCTCAAGACTGAAGTCGTTGGATGCCTAGAATAAAGGGATGGTGTCATTTCAGGCAGCTCTGAGTGTGTGATATAGAGTAAGTTCTTACTGCCAGTTGAGTCAAATTGACTTCTAAGCTGGGTATAGCTGTGGAGGTCATGTGGTTTTTGTGGGTGTAGTCAGAAGTCATGGGCTCAAGCCTCTGTCTGGGTGCTATCTGCCAACAGGTCCTTCTCTGAATGTCACCTTTTTTTGATGGGATAAAAGGTTTTGTTTTTTGTTTGTTCAGATGTTTGTTTACCTTCAAACTTGCAGGTCCTAAGTTGAACTATTCTTTGTTTGACTGAGTGGAAATGCTTGAACATGAGTTTGCTCACAGAGCTGATGCATTTGTGCAGAGAAAACTCAACTCAAGGGAAATATGAATCAAGGGCAAACTGACACCATGCTTGAGCCAGGAGATTGACTTGTAAAGTAGAGGAAATCAGGGTACCAGGATTACACTTCTTGACTCTGTGAAGATCTTGAATCACAAATGCTATGTGGACACCATTCAGATGAAATCTGAAACAATTATTAGATATTTTCTAACTACCCCGGGATTTATAATTTTGCTTGACAAAACACATGGTTGACATCACGATTTTTCAGTTTTTGACCAGATGTTGGATGTCATATGAGCCCAGCAAAGGCGGTCCATGCTTCACAAAGGGAATTGCAAGTGACAAAAAATAATCAATTCCTTCAGTTGCTACAGAGAATGTATATAAAAAAACCCCAGATTATTGACACGGGTTTGACATTGCCATGGGTGAGTTCAGCCAAACTGAAGTGTGTTTTATGGTACAACTGGGTAGTTATTAGTTAGGGGCTTTCCCCTTGCTGTTCATGTTATCAGGCTGCATTTTGAGTTTTTAAAACATACCTCGCCGCCTTCATATTTAGCAATACATTATTAGAATGCTTTCAAGAAATGAGAGAAAATCCAGGCCAAACTACAGTAGGCAAAATTGGAATTTATTATTAAATTAATTGCAAACTCCACAAGAGGGTCTCCTTGGATAAAGCTCAAAAGAAACGACTGGTTTCTGTCTTCAGACCCTGGCTTTTCTCAGTCTCTCTTTGCAACTCTGGTTCTTTTGTTTTAACCCTCTTCTCTGCCTCTGTACTATGGGTGGGGACTTCATAGTGCGTCTGTTTAATGCCCCTGCTGGAATTCACAGGAGAGCTTAACTAGAAGACTCAGCAAATGCCCCCTACTTCCAGCTCCAGCTGTAACACATGCCTGCATCTGACTAGGGACAGGGAAAGGAGGTATTCTGGGGAAGTTAGAACTCCATCTTGGGCAATCTCGGAGCCACAGAGTTGAGAATAGAAAGGGCTGGTTCCCCAAGAGAATTCAGCCCAAAAGAGAATTCTGACAAAAGAAAGCCACAAGAATGGCTGTGTGGCCAAACCCAGATGGCTTTCCTGTTGGAGTCTACTTTGTTTAGACAAGTGGAAACTCTAATCCCCTAATTCCTATCTTCTTCCTTGCTGTGGTCTTGGGAGGGAAGAATGACCCTCTTCCTGTTTATGGCGGATATGGCCCTTGTCATCAGTGGTACTTAACTCTTCCCTCTGTCTTCTCCACACTCTTTCTAAATCAGCCTTCAACTTAGTTTACAAACTTGCTCAAGTCTAGCATTCAAATTCTTTGGCCCAATCTCTCCTTTTACCTTTTCCTCTGCACTCAACCAGTGTCTCTAAGCCCCATGTTTATTCTTTCTCATGTATTACCTTCAACAGGGTGAAGCAAAAATGTTTGTTTCTGAACTTCCATGATGCTATCATTTCCATATTAATAAATGTTTATTCACAAGCAGACTTTAACACAATCCTGCGTAAGAGCAAGGGATTGTTACACAGGGAATAAGAAGTGTTCAGAGGCATCGGGATGGTCAAGGAGCAAAGGTCAGAGAAGCTGATGCTTTATGAGTCACAGCAAAACATGGCTAATAGGCTGCTGCCTATAGCAATACTCAGCTCTGGGCACAGAAATTTCTGGAAATTCTCTAGATCTGTTAATGTGAAAATACATGCTCTTAGAGGCTGCCCCTATCCCCCCACCAACCCTCCTGAAATCACCTCCTTATATTATTACCTGGGGACACAGGGGTTAAGGGACTTGGAGAATTGTGGTGTCTAGGCTTCAGCACCTGCTATAATGGAGGGCTAGGAGTTAGGTTAGTACTGATGCCAGTAGGTTGTGTTTGGTCCATTTTCTAACAGGCATTTCTTTCTTCAGGCCTTTTAACTTGTTGCTGTGGCTTCTCTCTGTTCTGGGTCTTTACATGTTCATACCGAGAACTCTCTTGGAGCTCTTTCACCCACATTGCCTCCATACATTTTTTTTGTAAGTACAGTTCTCTTGGGCCTTTAATCTGATCCATCGTTAGTACCACATGTTCATTTGGCCTGAGGATAAAATCTAAATTTTGTCCCCAAATTTACTAGTCCTAGTTTTTCTGTTGTGATAAACACCACAACCAAAAACAACTTGGGGGGAGAGATTTTATTCCCTTATACACATCATGATCACAGTCAATCACTGAGGGAAGGAAGTCAGGGAAGAAACTCAAGCAGGAGCAGAGGCTGGAACCCTGGAAGAGCGCTGGTTCCTCCTCTATGGCTCTGTAGTAGTTCTCCCAATGGGCAGAACCCTTCCTTGTCAATCATTAGTCAAGCAAATGCCCTACAGACTTTCCTACAGAGACCGATCAGTGGAAACATTCTTCATTCCCTCTTCCAAGTGACTCCAGCTTGTGTCGAATTGACAAATACCTAACACACACTGCTGTCCCTCTGCTGTGTCTCCCTTAGCCATCTATAGAGTCAACTGTTAAGGGTAAGTTTAAAATCTTCATTGTTTTTCCTGTCACTGCTGGATCACTGGTGACCTTTGATCTGGGTGACTGCTTCAAATCTCAAATCCAATCTCAAATCTGTCCTTCATGGTCTCTGATGGATTGTTAGAAATCACAAATCTGTAAAGATTTCTCTTTGACTCAGAGCCCTTGAATGACAGTTCAAAAAAGATCTGTGAAGAAGGGCTGTGGTCAGACTGTAAGAGTCAGAGGCAGTAGATGGCTCCAAGAAAACAGTGTCTTCCATTCACGACAAAACTGATACACACGAGCTCACACACAGGACCTCATGGTTAAACTAAACAAAATCCTGGCTCCCAGAAGGGGAAGTGGACACAAAGTCCCACCCCTAACCAAGAAGCCATTTGTAATTGGTTGCCTGTTGAGAAGGAAAAATCAGGTTTCCCCCCTGATTTTAATATCACAGGGCATATCAACCACATCCCAGGCAAGCTCTATGCCCAGGAGTAGTTTGCCAGCACAAAACTTACTCCATTTGTGTGTGTGTGTGTGTGTGTGTGTGTGTGTGTGTGTGTAGTGTAGTATTTTTATTTTGTTTTGATAATTTTTCCTTCTGTTTTCTTAGTGTGTTTTGATTTCTGCTTTTTAAAAAAAATTTTTTTAAAGAGAGAATGTACATGAAGTTGGGTGGGTGGAGAGGTGAGTAGAACCTGGGAGAAGCTGGGAGAGAATAAAGAATATGACTGAAATATATTGTATGGAAAAACAATTAATAAAAAATTTTAAATAAATAACTAAATAAAAGGCCAAAAAGAGGCAGCAGTAATTTATCCAGATAATTCTTGATGATTCGTCAACAGACAGCAGATAGATGGATGGCAACCTCAGTAGAACATTCAGTGACATTAGGACAAGAAGAAAAAACTTTTCACATTCTCTGGTTCTGATCACAGATGATGAATGTCCCAGCAAATCATCAGGGTTTGAGAGGGAAAAGATCAGAACCCAGCACTGTAGATGCCTGTCGCGTTTGGTTGGAAGTTTCTTAGGAAGCCTGCTTAAATTCTCTGAGTTTATAGTAATTTCTCACGCCTTCTACTTCTTCCTAATTTTTATGTGTACACTTCAGATGCCAGATGCCTGTGGAGAGAGGATGATTAAGAAAATGGCTCAGAAATAAAGTCATGCTGAATCAAACAGAAGCAAAGGAACAAAAGCTGGGACCCTGCCCTGGTCCCTGCCTTCTGCTACCACAAAGTACATCTGATTGACCTGGTCCCCATTGATTCCAGCTTTCTAGATGCCTCTTGTCTCCTGCACCAAATTGAGTCTGGGCAGAGAGGAGTAGCAGCATCTAAATATCCCACGGTGAGGCCATGGTGCAAAGGGCTGATTTCTTTAATGCATGTAACACCTCGGGGGCCAAAGCTGGTCAGCATCTCTGTGGCCAGCATTCCTTCCTTGTGTCTGGCCTGAAGATGTCGTTTAGTACCAGAAGTCAATGTGGGATAGACACTGCTTCCTCAGCTGCATTTCTGACCATCATGCAACATTCCTTGCCTCCCTCTGCTTCCCTGTCAAATCAAATTCGTGCTTGTCTCACTTAACACCTACTGTTATCTTTACCATCTCAATCCCCATCTCCTAGGTTACCACGAGGCAGGGATTAATTATTGCATTCTTTTGGTCTGACCTGCATGCTAACATTGGAGTCATGAAACCAAAAATGAATGGAAACTGACACAGAAAACCAGAGGAGACAGAAAGTGTCATTATATCATTTTAAGTGACGCCATCGAGGAATGTTTCCCTCTAAATTAGGAATTAAATCTTTCCTGATTGGTTAGTCAGTAGCTTACCTCTGGGGCCAGAAGCTTTGTACTTATTAGGCACAATTACAATGCTCATTAGATAACAGCTTTTCTGACAGGCTTTACAACAGCTTAACTCACTGGTAAATAATCTCTTCCCACTCACAGAAGATATGGTGACAGGAATGCTGTTTATGCAGTGGTGCAGCTAGGATTTATTTGCTTATTAAGACTCCACCCAGGTATCTTTTTAGGTAGCCTAGTAGTTATAAGGCTAATTTTCCATTCAGACTGCTGAGATTCACATCTAGGCTTGTCCTGCTATGAGGCACCTGGTCTTGAGTTCTAACACCCCCACCACCCCCGCCCCTTGTATCCACCTTTCCTCCTCCTCTAAAAATTTTTTAAGTCATGGACAGTTAAATGAGCTGATAAGGATGTATTACTCAGAAGCCTTCCTGGTGTATAAGATGTAAACATATGACATCTTGGGCTAGGGAAAAGACTTGATACATAAAGAGTTTGTGTACAATTGTGAGAATGTGAGTTTAAGTCCCCGGAATCCATGAAAAGGGAAGTATGATGCGGCATTCTTTAATTCTAGTGTTCCAGTAGGATGGTAAGAGGCTGAGCTGGAGGAGAGGGGGATCCCTGAACGCTCATAGGCCAGTTGACTTTATATAAGCAATGCTGAACTAGAGATCCTGTGCCAACAATAGTGAAAGAACATGGAAAACTTGTGGGCCAGGACACAAACAGAAAGAAACACCCCCCCTACACACAAATATACATAAGTGATATATCTTAAAAATATACAGTTGACTATTAGTCTAAAAATTATTTTTAAATTAATTTCTTTCGATTTTAGGACATTTTAAAACAACTTTTTCACAAGGATTCTTCCTGTCCCACAGTGTATACACCACCCCTGCCCTACAATGTTAGGAGCTGCTTAGCAACCAGCCCTCTAAGGAAATGCCATTCTATCATCTGACAGTGTGAGGTCATTAGGTAGTCCTCCTAGAAGTCAAGATCATATCCAGTGCAAATGGCATGTGTGTTTCCTAAAAAGTGTTACTGTGCTAATCTGTCATTTCCCCCATGTAGGCAAAATGCCATTGTATTACGCATGAGCAAGATACTATGGTTCGTGAAGATTTCACATAAATATTACCCACTGTGCTTTCACGTTTTCAAGTGTTACCATAAAGTCAACAAGCTGGAACTGTTATCAGCAGAATGATTTCACTTTAATTCATGTTCCGCCTCCTAATAAGGCTCCAGTGAACATTTTGATTTTGCATTATAACAACGAACCAATCACTTGTGAGACATATGTGCCTTTTCACTTGGAAAACATCTCCAAATATTTCTGTAGTTGCTGTTAGTACAATTGAATATTAATAATATTAAAGCTAAGCAACTCTTAGGTTGGGAAGCGGGGGTTCTTCTCTATGGTAGGAAAAGAATGAAGCAGAAGCAGAGTTAGATAAAAAGCCACTTTGGCCTTTGGTCTATAGGAGGCTGCAGTAACAACAACAACAACAACAACAACAACAATAATAATAATAATAATAATAACAACAACAACAAGAAAAGGAGGAGGAGGAGGGAGAGGAGGAGGAGAGAAGGTAGGACACATTTATCAGGATATTCAAGAGTGAACCTTCCAGCTTTAGGGCCCATGTCTCATTTTCCTGGACCATTAAAGGTGATGGCTTTCATTCCTCAGAATGACAGCTGAAAGGTTTTGTGAACTTGGGAAAGTTTGTATCTACTTCCAGTTGTTAATGAAAGGCCCTAACAGGATCTGATCACAGTTTAGTTTCTCTTCATTTTCTTACTTCCTTTTTTCTGTCTTCTCTTGGAGGGGGTGATTTTTTTTTTAAATTTTTGCCTCCTGAGGACTGGATGTCAGCACATCCAGCTTTAATTCTTCAGGTCCCCATACTTTTTAATTATATACTTATATCGTGCCTTTATATTTTGTTTTAGACTTCCTGTTGACATCTCACTAATGAAGGTTAGACTTCAGCAGTCTTTTAAGCCTTCCTTGCACATATAGAATCACACACGCATGCTCCCATACCCTCATTTGCACAGAATAGTTATAATTTGGGTCATCTCTGTATTTAGTGCTCGTACTGGTAATATTCCTATACCTGCTGTGGATGGCAGAGGCATGCAGTCCACTAGGATTTATACTTTATCAACTTCTCATTTTCTCTGGTTAACAATGGTCTCATCCTTTTGTTTAGCTTTCTATAATTTTCTGCAAAGCACTACAATTCTGTTCTTAAAGAAGAATAATAATAACTCATGCCAAGTTGGGTAAGCATGATGATACACATTGCATGGAAGGATTAACAGTTGAGCACAGGTTAGAGATTTAGACATGCCCATATGCCCACTTTGGGCTTCAAACATCCCTTTCGCTGCAAATGGATACTCTATAATCTATAATTTGCCATAATTAATATGCTTGCATTTCACCTCAGGGACTATTCACAAGCAACTACCTTTTTCTTGTTTTATATTGAAGGGAAGGTCCAATATTCTTTTGCCCTCACACCGTTTCCCACGTGCATTACCAGATATGATGGAGGCAGACTGACCTTTAACTTCAGAGTCATCTTCATGCTTGATCAATGGTAGGTTTTCAGTAAGTGGATGACTGGGCGGGTCGTTGACAGCTGATCAAATAAATGAACAAATGATTTAGTCTAAAATGGCAATTATAGAATGACATGATGGTTCCTCTGTATAGAACAATATAGTTACTATTCCTTACAGTAAATGGAAATGTTTCCTAGATGCATTTAAAAACTCATAATAAATATTATAGCTGAGATAATACTAATTATGTAATACTACTAATAAGAGCACATAAGGTGCTTTGACCTCTCTGAACTCACAAGCTATTGTCTCAGTGTCTATCATGAGCCTCCTCTGAGTTATTCCTTGATTTTTTCCAATCCCTCACAGGGCATCTACATCCACTAGAATTCTATCTCCCTGTCCAAGTTGGTTTCAGTTTCCCCTTAGATCCCTTATTCAGTGTACATTTTCTCAGAGACTTCCTTGGCTAATGAAAGTAGCAATAGGGATGACAAGAATAGTAGCCAGCATTTAACAAGGGTACACTGTATGAGATGCCGTTAGAAACACTTAATCTATCTCTTACAGCCCCCTACCACACAGCCTTTTACATTGTAGATCGTGGTTTCCCATTTGCATGTAACCCACCATACTGAATGTGGAGGAGCAAAAATAATCGACAGCATGTAAGATTCCCGAAGGTACAATGGCTGAGAACTAGTTCAAAATCAAATGTACAATGAATCTAAAGTGCTTTGGGCAGTCAGAGCCAGTGTTGTATCTCAGGATTCCCTGTAGCCTTGGGTTGGAACGCACACCATACACACTTCACACTTGCCACACTACTCAAGGCTGCCTCAAACACCTTGGCTCAGATGAGAGTCCACTGTGTGCTATGAATTTCAGCAAATATGTATTTTTCTATACGTACATTAATAAAGAAACCAAAGAAAAAATGCCGTCAGCATTCCTCAGCATGTATCAAAGCAGCATGTCTGTAAATTGGTCATTCTAATCAAATTAGAAAGTTGATCTGAGAAATTCTGTTTGAGTTGCTGACACTCATTTTGTAAAAAAAAAAAAAAAAAAGAAAAAAAAAAGATTGTTAGGTGAATTTTGGCTTACGGTCAGGACAGAATTTCCAACAATTTCTGAAATGGCCCCAAATATATTTAGTGAGTTTTCCTGTTTCTTTGACATAATACTCTGACAAAGGCAACTCAAGGAAAGGAGAGGTTATTCTGTTTTACCATCTAGGTATAGCCAGTCCAGCATGACAGGGAAGACGGGGAAGACATCAGCAAGAGCTTGCAGAAGCTGTGCCCACTGCATCCAGAGTCAGGAAGAAGAGAACAATGTGCTCAGCTCACTGTCTCCACTCTACAGTCTAAGGTCTACAGCCAGGAATGTTCCCATCCTCAGTGAAGATGCATTTCTCATATCAACCTAATCAAGATAATCCCTTGTCTTAGGGTTCCTACTGCTGCAACAAAACATCATGACCAAACAACAAGCTGCGGAAGAAAAGAGTTTATTCAGCTTACACTTCAACATTGTTGATCATTAAAGGAAGTCAAGACAGGAACTCGAACAGGGTAGAATCATGGAGGCAGGAGCTGATGCCGATGCCATGGAAGGGTGCTGTGTAATACCTTGCTCCTTGTGACTTGCTCAGCTTGCTTTGTTATAGAACCCAGGACTACCATCCCAGGGATGGCTCTACCCACAATGGGCCTTCTCCATTGATCTCTAATTGAGAAAATGCCTTACAGCTGGATCTCATGGAAGCATTTCCTCAAGGGAGGCTCCTTTCTCTCTTGTGACTCTAGCTTGTGTCAAGTTGATTCAAAACCAACCAGTATATCCCTCATTGACATTCTCAGTGGGTATCCTTAATTTATACAATCCCTTGCAAGTTTGTCTAGAGCTTTGTCTCTCGGTGATTCCAGAGCCTGTCAAAATGGCAATGACACCAATTACCACGTACAGCATAATTATGCAAAGTCACATTCTCAGTATCAATGTCAAAAAGTCCAGACCTGTATCAACTCTGAAAAATGTTTAAGATGTCCTGAATCCCAAAGTATCAGATATTCAACCAAGATTAAATTCTATATGTGAAAGTAAACAAATGGGTCTCCCATTAGTAGGCACATTTGCTTTTGACTTTAATAAAATGGTAGAGCTATTTTAAAATAAATGTCATGATTTATTATCATTAAGAATGATTGCTATACCTATTCTATAGACCTATTATACAGAGTCATATAAAACTTTTTCAGGAAAAGGGAGTTTAAGGGGAAAAGTTTATTCAACCCTACTCTAAGGCAACTCTCTGAAGCAGAAATCATTGTCAAACTCATTTTCAAATAATATGAAGCTCAGAGAAGTTTGGTAGTTTGCCCTTGGTCACATAGCTCAAACATGCCGAGTCACTAGGCGTTCATTCTTTTTATGGGTCTTGCCATATGCTCAATGTGACGTTTGTTTCATGAATTATTTGTCAATAGCTTTGTATTAAAAATTCTGTAATCTCAGGAAGGCTTTGTTAACTTGAGTTGCTTACATCCTGGCAGTTGCAGATTAGAAGAAGAATGAAGATCTTTGTCAAGTTTTGTTTGGTTTGACAGTTTAGGTCAGATTTTATTGAGGCAAGAGCTTTTATTTCCATATGACTCTCAAGGGGAATTTTATTTGCCCATATAATTATTAACATATAATCTCCTAACTGCCGAGCTATCTCTCTGGCTAGAGTACGTAACTTTTTAACTAGAATTCATTTTTCTCACATGACCCTCCAGAATGATAGGAAGTTTGTACAGGCGATGATAAGACAGATGGTCTCTCGGAGACATAATGACTAAACACACCATGTATGGCCATGAGGTATGTGGTTTCAGTCCCAGCAGCCTTAGTATCTGCTTAGTGACATAGAACACAGTTGTCTATAATCCTGAAACAATATATTTTGTCATTTAAGAAAATTCTTACAGTGTTTAGCCTTTGGCTCAGTAGCAAATATTGTGTCATTCTCCAGAAATGTTTCTTTTGTTTGCAGAGGCAACCTTAGCTTAGAGAATTGTTATCAGCAGTTCACCAACAACTTCAACTGTGTGTTTGAATAGATGAAGAGGGAAACCCTTAGAATCCACTTTAAATCTATTAAGCCAAGCATCCTAGGTTTGGTTGGCTGCCAAGAGACACCAGACAAGAGTCTCAAAAGCTAATGGTTGAGGAGATTGGAAGTCAGTGTTCATTGAAGATTTGCGGAAAGCCATTTCTTTGCACCAAGACTTTACAGGTGAACAGAGTAAAGCATTCAACATTCGATTTTTCTTCTCATTCGTCCGTCAGTGGCATTGGGACTCAATTCTCTTCATGGTATTAACAGCATTCTCTCATCAAAGAAAAACAATAGATGATGAAAATCTTGTCTAATAGAGACCTTCACTTCAAGGTGGGAAGCAACAGAGTGGGGAAGGGGCAGAGTCAGGTAGGGGAAAGAGGACACCACAAAAGCTAGGTTAAAGTTGCAAATCATTTGTGAGCTGCCATTTTCATTTTAAAAGTTAGATGTTGCTACCCACTGACAAATTCTTTGTGTCTGTTCTGTGTCTGTCATTTACTATGCATAAGGCCCCTGCCTAGGTTAGTATCATTGTGTACATAGTTTAGACACAACCCTTTCTCTGAAATGTTAACAGCTAAGTGATTTGAATGAATTGCGCTTTCTTCTAGCACTTTATGCTTAAAAGCTAAAGATAATAAGTGTTAGAATTTCACTATATTCTTAAACTTAAATTAGATAGATGACTCCTTGCGCTTAGAAATATTGTGACCTTGAGTTCCAAAGATCAAAGTCTGCCCCTTATGCCAGCAGCTGTCTGTGACAATTCTAGGTTTATCACATTCACATCTCTCTCTTTAGCTGATAATTTCTGAACCACCTTCCTGCCAGTGCTAAAGTGAAGTGGGCGAATGAGTGCCAGCGGCATCAATTTGGGTCAACTTTAATAGATTGTCCTCCAGTATCACTGCTGTCATTTTTCTATTATAATTTGATTACTCCTTATTTTTCCCATCTTTATTAAATTGGGTATTTCTTATTTACATTTCAAATGTTATTCCCTTTCCCGGTTTCCATGCCAACATCCCCCTAGCACCTCCCCCTCCCCTTCTCTATGGGTGTTCCCGTCCCAATCCTCCCCCAATTACCACCCTCCTCACAAGAATCCCGTTCACTGGGGGTCCAGCCTTGGCAAGACAAAGGGCTTCTCCTTCCACTGGTTCCCTTACTAGGCTATTCATTGCTACCTATGTAGTTGGAGCCCAGGGTCAGTCCATGTATAGTCTTTGGGTAGTGGCTTAGTCCCTGGAAGCTCTGGTTGGTTGGCATTGTTGTTCATATGGGGTCTCAAGCCCCTTCAAGCTCTTTCAGTCCTTTCTCTGATTCCTTCAACTGGGTTCCTGTTCTCAGTTCAGTGGTTTGCTGCCAGCATTCGCCTATGTATTTGCCATATTCTGGCTGTGCCTCTCAGGAGAGATCTACATCCAGTTCCTGTCGGCCTGCACTTCTTTGCTTCATCCATCTTATCTAGTTTGGTGACTGTATATGTATGGGCCACATGTAGGGCAGGCTCTGAATGGGTTTTCCTTCTGCCTCTGTTCTAAACTTTGCCTCCCTATTCCCTCCCAAGGGTATTCTTGTTCCCCTTTTAAAGAAGGAGTGAAGCATTCATATTTTGGTCATCCTTCTTGAGTTTCATGTGTTCTGTGCATCTAGGGTAATTCAAACATTTGGTCTAATATCCACTTATCAATGAGTGTATACCCTTATTTTTTATTTTAATGAATCAAAGGCATAGTTCATCATAGTTTTAATAAAACAAACAACTTTGGTGTTTTCATTGCCTTGTAAAATATTTCTCAAGTAAAGGTGTGATTGCCAGTGAATCTGACTGAAGAGTTTAAATAACTCTCAGAGACCACTATTTATGTAACTGAATAGTTCACAGTCTTATCATTTCAGATTCTAGGCTGGGAACATCTTGGGAACTGTTCAGTTACTATTGTCACCAACCTCCAGAGTGCATGTCGTTGAGTACATATTCTATACCAAGAAAGTAACTGAGGGGCAAGAGTGGTGAAGCAAGGACAGACATCCCACTAAGGTGGGATGGAGTCATATAGTGGAAGTCAGAGGTTTCCCATGTGCTTGCTCCCACCTGACACTGATATCTTGGAAACACATGGTAACATCACCACATGTATAGGAGGATGGCTGCAATACGAAGAACCTGTGTGAAGTAGATAGAGTTAGGTTTTCTTTGGCGCTCCCATGTTATCTAGAATCATTCATGCTTGAAGTGGAATGCCAGCCCCATCACTTTCAAGCTGTGGCAATTTGGATCTACTTCCTAAGTTCTGTCATCCCCAGTTTCCCAACACACACAGCTGGAATGACTACCCATGCTGGTATTTTTAAAAAATTGTTTATTATTGCTGGCTTGACACAAACTAGAGTCATTTGCGAAGGGGGACCCTTAATGATAGGGTTGCCTTCATCAGATTGCCTGTAGGGAAATCTGCAGGTCAATTTTTTGATTATGGGAGGGCTCAACCTACCGTGTGTGGTACCACTCCTGGGAAAGTGGTCCTGGGTGTATAATAAAGGGGGCTGAGCAAGCCATGGAGAACAAACCACTAGACAGTGATCCTCTGGCTATGCTTTGGTTGTTGTCTTGAGTTCCTGGCCTTGTTTACCCTTTATCTTAGAAGTATAAGACGAAATAAAACATTTCCTCAAATGAGGGCACTACCTTACAGAAAATGAGGTCATGAATATTAAAGTCCATCCCATCCTAGAATATCAATGTTAGATATCTCCATGTCCTGCCCTCGCATTTTCAGCAGACTAGATTGGACAGGTCATGCTACTGATCTTGCCTTTCTTCCTAGATATTACAGTAAAAATTAAAAAAAAATTACCAAAAAAGCAGATGAAGACCTCTGCATCCTACTTAATGTCCTGTGAATAACTAAGCCACTACTTAGTTAAAACCAGATCTTTTTTAAAAAGATCCTTATGTTATAATTCAACCATCACTTTGGCAAGGACTCAGATTTGTTTAGACTTAGAGCCCTTGGCAATCATTTATCACTTGTGTGATGGCTTTACATGGTCATTGTCTTCAACCTAACATTGATTATGACTCATGGTAGGGGAGAGTTCTTCAACTACAGGCTAAGTTATAACTATGGCCATTTGTAGAGCAGTTCTCTGCCAAGGGACCAATGAACAGAGAGTGGGAGAGCTATTCCACAAGGCTCCCATTCACAAAGCTAAAGAGTGGATATTTTACTACAGTTCTGGTTAGATGCCAGACAAACAGAAATAAAAAATAAACAAAAGGTTTCTTAGGCAAACAAGCTCTGTCTGGTTAGCATATGCTCTGCATAGAAACAACTGTCATTCTTATATTTACTATGGATTGGGACACTTCCATACCATGCGCTATGCAGAAACCTTGCTAGCTAAGAAAAGAAAAGGAATGTGGCCATCGAAGAACACATTTTCAACAAGCTGAGCAAACATGGCTTTGACGTCAGTGAGGGAGTGTATACATGGGTAACAAAGAGGATGTGAACACATGGGGATTTTTGTGGTACCTGGGTGATTGCCCAGAGCACTAAATCCTGGAGCTGAGAATCCCTTTGAAGAGTCTTCACAACGCCTGGGACTTTCAAAGATGTCACCATAATTCAAAACCCCTCCAAATGTCACTTTACCTTGTTCTTCTGCCTCCCCATTGTGCTGGTTGTCCCTATTGAGACTGCAGGACAGCCCAACCATTGCAGAGATGGGGCGGGGTTGGGGGGGGCAGTGGGCTGCTACAGCTGCACACATCTGGATCACCTGCTGCTAACCCAGCAGGATCCAACTTCCCAAGTCATTGGTGTCCATATGACATTTCAGAGGGTGGCCTCCTTTCTGAGTTAACTGAATGTTTCAGAGTGAGGGTTTTTACTATTGGCTGAAATGTTCTGTAGTGCTCAAAGTGGTCAATCAACCCCATTGCTTCTTTTCAGGGCATAGGATCTTCTATACTGCCCATATGAGTAACAGACTCTCTATTGGAAGATGGGAACGTTGTAAAGTGGGCAAAACATAGCTTAGAGTGTTAGCAGAACTGAAAACATCTTTTGTGTTCTCCTGACATTTAAGAAACTTAGACAAAGGGCAACGTTGGTTCTGTCTCCAATTCAACCTTCCCTTTGTGAGTTTTCTGCAGAGTTTCTTGGAAGACAGAGAGAAATTCAATATGTGTGTGGTGACTGTCCTGCCCTATTCCTTTCTCTTGTTTTTAATCATTAAACACAAGTACACTGTGACATTGCACATCTGTTTCTGGTCTGGGGAGATGATCACCAAGGATAGGGGTGATTGAGAGCTACATTAGGTGAAGCAATTACAAAGAAACATTAAAAAGTGGAAGTGTACCATTTCCACATTTTTCCCCTCCTAATACAGCCAGCTTTGGGAATGAAGGATGTGAGGTTTAGTGGTGGGGTTGGGGGTGGTAGCATCAGTAATGCATTAAAGTTAAGCAAAGGCACACTTTGCAATAACCTGGCTATAAAGACTGCCTGCAGGAAGAGGTGTCTATGAGTGATGGCAAAATCTATTGGCATGTGATGGCTGTCTGCCCCTGCAACTCTGTATAAATGATTGACTGTGTTTTGTCTTTAGAAACACTCTGGTATTTTAATTGCAATTTAGCATTACATTCTTCTGTGTGGGATTCTAGGTATCTAGGAGACTCCAGGTATATTAAATCACCAGACTTATTTCAAAAGAGTAGCTTAAGCACCAGGAGAAACTTGCATATTGAGATCTGAACTAATGGACACGCAATTTTTTTAGTTTGAAGAATAAACATATGTTGGGAATTGCACAAGTTGATCTTCAACCAAGGCTAAATTGACCTTTCGTATGTTGAGTGTGCATATTTAGAAGTCTGGGGATTTACAATCAGCAAGAGGACCATAATGTTCTTGTTCTTGTGATTTGGTGTGTGTAAATTTGTAGTGCAAGTGTTTCATTTCTCTAGACATTTGCATTTAATTTGCTGCTTAATGTGAAAAGAGAAAAAAAATTTAAAGGTAAGGAAATGGTGCTGTAGAATGTAAGTATTACATTTGGACTAGCGTACGAAGGTTTTCAATTGCATGGTGTAAGAGGGCTGCTATCTCAGCCAAGTGTACACATATTCTCTTAGAGTATTTCCAGAGTTTCCAAACTCTCAAACAAAACCACCAGCTATGTTTTTTAAAATAATATCTTGATATATTTCTTGTTATGTTATTTAGAAATATAGTCCATCACTTTCTGAGTCAATGTTGATGATTCTTTGAAATTATCTAAAAGATATGGTTTTCCTCTTGTAGTATTAATACACCCAACTTGTCTTCATCCTTTTGTAGATGTTTTTCTTTTAAAAATGGGTTGTTATCATATGCCTATTATATGTTTTTGTTCCCCCATACCACAGTTCATGTTAAAATCCCATCACCCCAATGTGATGGTATGAATAGATAGGGTATCTATTAGGGAATGAAGTCCCCGTAGATAGGGGCTTGGGAATAGGACTAGTGCCCTGTGAAAGTCCCTTAAGAGAGCGCTCTCATGTCTCTTTCCCATCACACAGAGATATGAGAAGTTGCTAGTCCACAGTTGGAAGAGTGTCCTCACCAGAGCCCTACTATGCTGGCATCCTGAACTCAAACTCTCACTGTCCAGAACATTGAGAAATCAATTTCCATTGTTCACAACGCTATGATGCTTTGTTATAGGAGCAAAGGTCAATTAAAAACAGTTGCCACTTTTAGGAATTTAAAAAGAAAGAGAGAATGCATATCATGAAAAGAAGTGGGAATCATGTTAGAGTGACAGAGTCAGAGTGATTTAAAGACTATTATAGGAAAACTTGGGAAATCTTACTCATTAGAGATTTGATTCCCTAAGAAAAAGTTCACTTGCTAGGGCCACCTTCTTGGAGATCATCTGGCAGCCACCAACCCACATCCCACCCCCAAAAAACAGAAATCACGGCACTTGAAGTAACATCTCTGGTTTAAAGAATGACATGCAATGGGCACTTGGGATGAACCCCATCAGGCAGTGAGAGCATGTAGGCTGTCCCTGGGCCTCCTCTAGTCTCCACTAATCCCTGTAGGGGTTCCCCCAAACGTGCTCCACACATGACAGTCTGTCATGGGGTGAGGATAAAAGTAGGGAGGGAAAGGAAGAAAAGGACACATCTTGTTTTTCTGCTTACAGAACCCAACTCTTTGGTCTTCAAAGGTCTTAGCCTCATGGAGCTGTGGGCTGTTGTTTTTCATTTATTTCCCCAAAAGAATGTGGAGTGGGGGAGGAGAGTACAAATACCCCCTACTTCAGCATTGTTTGATTTTGAAAAATTTAATAAAAACATCTCCTCACAGATGGTTGGAACAATTATGCTCTTCACAAAAGCCTTTGCAGATGACACCCAATGTTAAGAAAATAATCCTTTCAATTAGTGTGTGGCCAGTGCACCTGTGAGCTGGAATCATCCCAGGAAACATATCATGGAGCAGCGATGAGAACAATCAGGGATTCATCTACTGTGCCTTATTCTACTGCCACATCCACACAGATGTTAATCTGAAGGGTCACGCACTGAAAGAGCTGCCTGCCTATAATTCCAGGAGCGCAAAGCACGGGAGTTCAGACCAGAAACACTATTAACTCCCAACTTTCTGCCATTGCTGTCACCTCTCCTGGTTTCTGTGGCCAGTTTGCTTCATTATTGTTTTCCCTGAGGGGCAGTAAGAAAGCAAGTTCTAGGTTGGATTATATGAGGACTCCACTTGCTGCTATGTTTCCAAGTCTCTCTCTCTCTCTCTCTCTCTCTCTCTCTCTCTCTCTCTCTCTCTCTCTCTCTCTCCTCTCTCTCTTCTTCTTTTTTAAACTTTTTATTTTTCTAATTAAAAATGAAAGTTTTCTATTCTAAACTCTGGGACACTGGCCTTTGGTTCTTATACAATGGGTTATCACTGCGTCGAGAGTTCATTCTTCAGAAACAATGATTTTTCTGTATTTGTATTGCTTGGTATTAGGCTACCCATGTAAACAAGCCTGAGACTTGGAAATGGCTGTAATTATGTTGTGACTAGTTTCTTTCTCTGCTTTAGTGATAGAATATATATATATATATCATATCATATCATTATCCAATATATACAGCATATCATTATCCAATGTTTTCCAGGACTCCTCATTTTCATCTGTGGAAGGGCTATGGCTTGACTATGTCTCCTCCCAAACCAATGTTAAATTCAATTGCCCTTATAACAGTCTGAAAAGGTAGGACCTTAAAACATGATGTCAAACTCCAAGCACATTGCCTTCACTGCTGAGATTTATCCCATTATAAAGTGTGAGTCCAGGCCTCTTCTGCCTCTTTACTCTCCCATCTTCTGTCATTGAAGGTGAAGCACACCAACTCCATTGGACCCAGCACTCAGTTTACCATCTTGAAGTCAGAGATGTAAAACCCTGCTGGTGTCTTCATGTTTGACATCTCAGCTTCCAGAACTGTCAGCCAAAACCTTTCTGCTCATTGAAAATCACGCAGGGTATGGTACGCTGTTATGGTAATACAGCTTAGACTAAGGTAGGAAGAAAACATGGAGTTTCTCCTCAGGTGTCATATTGCACGTCTGTGTAATACACAACCAGTCAATGCTGACAAGTTTGGGTAGCTAAGAGAATCTACTGAAGTGGACCACCTGCCCATGCAGAGCTCCCTTGTTCAACTGTGGTTGCCCACAGCGAGTGGTGGAGTTCCTTAGTTTAAGTTGATCTCATGGTTCCAGAGATTGGCTGGCTATTGTTTCTAGTGACAAGGTCAACTGAACCATAACACTGGCATTGGAGGACTAGCTCAATCTCTTAGACTTACAATATGTTAATTTTGAAGGGATCTAGCAGCAGAATTGAAGTCCCATTGAGGCATAGTTACACTTGGCACAAGGTCCAGTCTGCTGTGTTCATCTAGCTAAAGCACATTAAAGGCCCTGCTAGGTGAGAGAAGTAAATAACTGGCTTGGAGAAGATCTGGGGCTGGAGAAGAGACTTAATACTTAGAACAACAATACCGACCCACCAGACACTCCAACGATCCCAGGGACTAAGCCACCAACCAAAGAGTATACATGGAGGGACCCATGGCTCCCAGTTGCATATGTAGCAGAGGATGGTCTTATCTGCCATCAGTGGGAGGAGAGGCCCTTGGTCCTATGAAGGCTCAATGCCCCAGTGTAGGGGAATGCCAGGGCAGTGAGGTGGGAGTGGGTGTGTCGGGGGGAGCACCCTCATAGAAGCAGGGGGGGAATGGAATAAGGGGCTTGTGGAGGGGAAACTAGGAAAGTGGATAACATTTAAAATGTAATTAAACAAAATATCCAATTTAAAAAAAGCACAGAGAATACTGTTCTTGCAAGACCCAAGGTTAGTACTCAGAACTCATATAGGGCATCTCACAACTCTCTGTAACTCCAGCTCCAAGGCCTGATGACCTCTTCTGACTTCTATGGGCATCTGTACTCACTTGTCCATATCCATATAATGAAAAGATAAAAATAAATCTAAAAAAGAAAGAGGAAGAGCTAGAAAGTCCAAGGTAGAGATGGGTATAGAGTAGACCAAAGGTTGTACTTATTTTCATGACCATCTTTCTTTCATTCTTTTGCATGGTTATGAAAGGTCTTGAAAGTCACCCAAAGCAGAGACTGAGGGAATGGACAACCGGTAACCAGCCCAACTTAAGACCCATCACATGGGCAAGCACCAATTCCTAACACTATTAATGATGCTCTGTTATACTTGCAGACAGGAACAAGTTGTCCTCTGAGAGGCTCCACCCAGCAGTTGACTCAGACAGATACAGACACCCACAGCCCAACAGCGGATGGAGCTTGGGGACTCTTATGGAAGAGTTGGAAGAAGGATTGCAGGCCCTGCAAAGGATAGGAACCTCACAGGAAGACCAATAGAATCAACTAACCTGGGGCTCAGTGTCTGAATCAGCAACCAAGGAACATACACAGACTGGACCCAGGCATCCATGTACACATATAGCAGATGTGCAGCTTGGACTTTTCATGGGTCCTGAACAACTGGAATGGGGGATATCCCAAAAGTTGTTGCCTGATCATGGGATATGTTCTACTAGCTGGGATGTGCTATCTGACCTCAGTGGGAGAGGAAGTGCCTAGCCTCACAGAGACATGAAGTGCCAGAATGAGAATGAGGGGATACCCAGGGGAGGGGGGACATCCACTCAGTGGGGAAGGGGAGAGGGGAAAGGAGGATTATTGGAGGGGTGACAGAGAGGGGTGCAGTAAATAAGTAAAAAAATAAAAATAAATTAAAAAGAAAAGGAAACCACCCAAGTCACAATATAGGCACACTACTATCTCGAAGGCAACACAGTAGATGGGCAGGCCAGGACTGTGTTCAACAGAAGAGAGTGCTGTAGATAAACCTATTGAATCCTTTAACATGAGAGTGTGCCTATCAATGGCTTTTGCATTGCTCACTCATAATTTTCTTAAGGAATTTCATGTGTTCCAAGATATATATGGTTTGTGGGGAATGATGTTTCAAGATGTGTTTCCATTGACCATCTAGAACAAAAGGAAAGGAAGAAGAAATAAAGGCAAAGTAAGGCAGGACCATTTTCACCCCTGGAATCTTCTCAAGCTTTCCTTGTGAGGACTGTCCCCAGAAACCAGTGCCTCTGTAGCCTATGGCATCCTTATAATTATCAGGTTCTTCAGGGATCCCCAAATAAGAACTCTCAGACCCTACACTCTCATGTGGTTTTCCCAATACCACACTCAACAAATATCACCACTGGATATTAAAACTTAAACTAATTTACAGAATTCATACTCAATAAGTTAAGGAGTTCAATTTCTTTCACAGGGTAAAAGTAGATCTCTGTCTTCCTTTTAGCAATTAGAGTAACTTGGTGCCCATGAAGTCTGTGAGACAAAGAATGTTCCCATTCTGCCTTTGGTTCCTTTATTAGCAAACTAAGATGCTTACACTGATGACATCATCATGTAGGAAACATAGTCATCACTTACTGCAGGTTGGGTTGGTTACCAACAACTTTTAGTCACTAACTCATTCAACTATGATGCAGAAGGAGTTTTATTTGGGAGATGGTTCACAGATAAGGCCTCTGTTCCTACATAGCAGGCATTTTAGTAGGATGGACAGTTTCTAAGAAGAGATAATTAAGAAAATGTAAACAGCCATGGATGCAACCACGAGTTTCATAGTCTTTATGTGGACATAAAGTTACCTGATGCATCCCTACATCTTACTGAACCATATATAAATCAGTGTGTTGACTCATCATGCATGGCTATGACCTGGAGGTTGGAAAGGGCCATGAGGGAGTGATGGCTAAAGTGACTTTTGAGCTAAGAAGTCAGCAGGAAAGCATAGAGGAATTCCGGGGAAATGAACCTACTAAGATAATGACCCCGAACATATACGAGAATACACACACACATTGAGAGTGAGGGGCCAAGTGCACAATGAGTTAGGAGGTGAACAGATGAGACTGCAATAAAGGCTCAGGGTCAGAGCATAAGACTTGGGAAAATGAAGACGTCTCTGCCATTTATTCCGACTGTCCGGGAAGCTGTTCCAGGTTTTGAAGCAGAGCCACTGTACAATCTAGTTTACATTTGAATACATTAACGCAGCTATTGTAGAATAAATAAATACAGAGGGGGAAATACTAAGAGATTAGGTCCTAGCAGTTTAGGTAAGAGATGCTGTGGCAGGGGTTGGGGCTGGGGGATGCAGCAGAGGTGCAAAGTACATGTGTTCAGAGTCACTTGGGAAGTGGAATTAAAGGTTCTGATAAGAATTCCTTAACTGAAGTGTAGGCGTCAAATGAGCAAGAATAATCTCAAGATCTTGAGTTTGAGGTGACAAGGAAAAAGTAATTTAATGTATTTGTGGAAGTAGGTAGAATAAAAATGAAGGGATCTGCTTTTAGGGATGTTGCAGTTACTTGCAAGATTTTATGTTGCAAAGCAGCCAGCGCTCTCCTCAGAAATGAGATATTGCTGCTGTCCATGAAGAGATGCAGCCTAATTCCTTTCCAACAACATAGGTATCTTGAGAGGCTCACTCGTAACCAGAGAAGGATGTGGAAGTGATAGTGTATGGCTTCCAAGACTATGTCAGCGGAAACCTGAAGAAGAAAGGCTGTACTCTGAATGTACTTCTGGAAGCCTGAAGAAGAAAGGCTGTATTCTTAATGTACGTCTTGCAGCCCAGCTGCTAAACAGCTAGAAATTCAAGTCATCTGGCCTTGTGTAGGTGTTGTGGTTTGACATCTCTAGCCAAGCAAACTATTTTTGACATTCAACCCAGACACCAAACATGAGAATGAAGTGTCCAGATAAAACTAGTCCCAGGCATTCAAGTCACCTGGCTCTCTGTCTTCTCAAGGAAGGCCCCAGACCTCTCAGAATACATTTAGTGGTGCACTGCCCTGTCCATCTTCCTGACCCACTGAAATTTCTACATATGATGAGATGGTTATAGTTTTGTATCACCGTTTGGAGTGATTCATTACTTGGAAACAGAAAAGCAGACGCATGAGATGATTTGAGTAGGTGCACTGGTAAATCTGAACAGGGTTTTTGGATATGTAAAGTCTTGATTTCCAGACCTGAGAGCATCAATGTTATTAAAAATGAAGTCAAGCCAGGAAGAGAATTAAGAGACCTCAGCTCAGTACTCACTTGTCTATAAGTCAAGCACAAAGGAAGGAGTTGGGAAGAAATGTGTGCAATACAGGCAGACGTGTTGCGTCTCAGATACTGAGGGAAGCTCCATTGGTTCAGCCTTATGTTGATTGATTTATTTTAATAATGTATTAGTAATATTAGTAATCATACTAGTTTCACTTTACAAAGAGGACACAACTACATAAAGCCTCTCTTTGACCATTTTCCAAGCACAGGTCACCATATGCTTCTTCGTAGAGAACAGCCCTTTTCAGGTTAGATTTCCTCTAGTGATGTGTGCATGACTCAGGGCAAAGTTTATGTGTAGTAAGTGTGTTCTTCACTATCTGCTCTAGTTCGAATTTAGTTGAGGTATTAAGAGACTAACCAAAAAACAACTTTGAGGAGGAAAAGTTTTATTTGACATATTTATATGGAACAGTGTCAGTGTAAGAAGTCAGGTTGGGAACTCGAATCTGAAATCTAGAGGCTGTAACCACAGAGAAATACTACTTACTGGCTTGCTTCCTTGTTCAGCCAACTTTCTTAGACAACCCAGGGCTACCTGTCCATGGATGGCACTACCCACAGTGAGATGGGCCTTCCTCTATCAATTAACAGACATATGCCCTACAGACATGCCCATAAGCCCATCTGATGGAGATAATTCCCCAACTTAGACTATCTTGGATAACTTTGGGCTGTGCCAAGAGGACAGCTAATAACTCAGAGACCATCATATGAGCAATAAAGAATGATTATGGTTTTACTTAAGAATATCTTTGAAAGATTAGAAGCATTAGTTTATTTAGGTCAACTATGAAGTGTGATAGCAGGCGCACGGAAAGCATTGCTACTGACATCAGATAAGGCATTTTCCTAAGTAAATTGCTGACCAATGGCTTGTGTTATGGTCCTAACTGTTTTTTGTAATGAGACACTTTTTTTCTTTTGACTTGAAATAATAAGCAGCAGATACATATTTAGATTTGTATTAGGCATGCACTTTCATGAAAATTAAATTAAACAGTCACATGTAGTTAACCTACCTAATCTGTTTCTGATTTCATATTCGATTTTCGGAAATTTCATATTTAGATAACTCACAATTCTTAAAAAAAAAACTCTAAGGGGGTCCTGGGAGATGACTCAGTGAATAAAACATTTGTTCTACAATCAAAAGGATTGGAGTTCTGATTCCCCAGCAGCCACACAAAATCTGGGCTGGTGTGGAGTCCATCTGAAGTCCTGAGCCAAGGAGGCTGATGATCCCCTGGGCCAGCTGACTAGCTAGACTAGCCAAATCGTGGGCTCCGGGTTCAGTGAGAGACCTTGCCGCTGTTAAATAGAGGATGATCAGAAAAAACGAGAGAGAGAGAGAGAGAGACAGAGAGAGAGAGAGAGAGAGAGAGAGAGAGAGAGAGAGATGTTCTGATGAGACTGATGGTGATGCATACCGATGTAACTGTTTTTAGACTAGAATAGAATGTTTCAACATTTGGAAGATCTGTATACCTCATTTTCCTTCTGACCAGTGAACGAGTCTATGAAATTATGGCCAGCTAAATGTCTACTTGGTAGACTTTATTGTCACAGAATCATTTTACTTCCTTGGTTTCTGATTTCTCATTGTAACTCAAGAATTTTAACCTACATCGTCATGTTTTGATGTCGTATCAACAGGAATATCCAGAGTTACCCAAGAAGCTACTCTACAGATCTGCTCTTTCCAATGCTGTTTGTGTGAGTTTGAATTTTTTATAGGCTTCAATCAAATAATCAATCGATATAAGGCCAAAAGCAGAAACAAACATAGAAGCAAAGTTTTATTTCATTAGAACCAGTATGAAAGAAAGTTACAAAAGTGCAAAGACTTGGGCCTCTCCTTCAATACTAGTTGGAAGTTTTAAAATGTCCTGAGGCAGAAAGTTGAAGAACCTTAAGAGAGTCACACCAGATTTTTGCTTTATTTAATTCTCATAAGAATGCTAAAACTTAGAGCACTCATTAGATCAGGGTGAGACTCATAGGGACATCATGATATGTCCCTACTTATCATTTAAGGGCATGTCATCAGGAACAGGGATAACATTAAGACACAGACTCGTTTGCTTGTGTGTCACTTTGACTCTTCTGTCATCTTACTTATGCCTCAAAGAACCTTAGTAAATAAAAGTTAAGTAACCGAGGAGACAAAAGGCCCAACCCCTCTGACTTCTAGAAATCTGAACTTGACTGGAGTAATGGCTCATTGTTCCCTATCTTCCACAGTTAAGAACTCAGCTGGAGGGCAGATTCGGCTCAAAGGACTCTTTTCCCCAAGCCAACTCCACCTTCCTTCATGCAGAGCCATCACATGACTAAGCCATTGCCCTCCCTTCCTTGGCAGCACATCTAGAACTGCCAGACCAACATCATATCTCCCAATTTCTTTTCTACCCTGTATTTCTCCTGATTTCTGGGAAATTCCACTTAGCATAATGTTAACATTATATTCAGAACACCAAATAATGTTGCTGGCTGTGTAAATGCTTCATTCGAATCAAGTGAAAACTGTGAAGACTTGGGACAAATGTATGCCTTAAGGACATGGTACACTTGAAGACATGTGACACTTCTGTGTTGCTGTTTAAGTCCCTCCCATTCCAGCTCACCTGTCCTTCAAGAAGGAAACCCCCATGGGTGAGGATGGTCCCCAGTAGGAAACTCGTTTCTGAGACCTTTGGAAGAGGGAGGCATAGAAACCTCCTTTGGCTGTGAGCATAACTTATAGGCTTTGTCTAGGTAGAACAAGGTATCCTTTACCGCCTTGACCAAGTATGTTCGGCAGGTAAGCTAGCCCTGGCAGAAGACCAGTGACCTATTGTGGGTGTGCCTAGCTGCCTGGCACAATTCTCAGTGGAAGCTTTTTCACACACATTTTCAACTTCCCAAATGTCAGAGCTGGGCCTTCACTAAGAACGAGATAAGCCCCGAGCCGTAAGATCCGCATGATAAAATCACTTGGCACGGCTGCGTGTTTATATGTATTCACATGTGTTTCTGTGTGTTGACTATGAGGTTGCAGCATCACTGCCAGAGCATCAGGCAAAACGCAAACACAATTATCTCATCTTTGAAGTTTTCCCCGTTATTCACGAACTTACGGGCCTGTGCTCTAATTGTACACATCTGAACTTTGGGCAGCAGCCCTCAGTTCTTCTACTCTGGAAATATCATTATTAACTGAAGACAGATCATGCCTCCAAAGCACCGTCATTTGTCTCTCATTTAGCCTCCTCTCAGAGCATTGTGATTAGAATAAGTAGCTAGTCCGGGGAGCTACCACTGAGCTCCAGGCCTTGCTCGGTCAGTTTAGAGGGCATTGTGCATGCCTTTAGAGCAAAGGATGAAACAAACGACAGGCTGTTTTCGACAGGACTAAAAATCACCCCCTCTCAAGCTAAAATGCAAGGCTCAAATCAAGGACCTTGATGACAAGTGAAATTAAATAAAACACGAATGGTATAGCACTATAATATGTTTACATGGAGCTAGCCCAGACGGCTGACAATTAACCACTGTCCAGACATCAACTATAATCATGAGAGAAGAGTCTAAGTTAAAAGTTCTAGTCAGACCTATGTGTCTTTTGAAGAAGCTTTCCTGATGGGAGGAAAGATACAGGAAGACCCTTGGTAGACTTGGGCCGCCTGCAGGTCTGGATTTTGACCCTTAGTTGATTTTTGCTTTCAAATTCTTCCTTGCCGAGGTAATGCTGTTTACACTGCACAGTCCCAAAACAAATGTCTGTGTGCTTCTTCCTGGCCTACCACCCACGGAACCTACAAAATCTGAAAACAAATACATGCAGATGTGCACTATTCGAGTAAGTTAAAAAATATGTTTTTATTATCTGCCTGGATTCTTACACTTAAAATAGTTTTGGTTTGAGTCCTCTTCAGCCTCCGGTTTTCCCTGAATTGGAAAGCAATCTTGCAGAGAAGAAAGACGACAATTAAAAGAAGAAAACAAAGTCCCCAAAAGAACTTAACTAAAATTCCCATCTAAAAAGAAACCAAGAAACTTTTTTTTTTAATTAACTTGAGTATTTCTTATATACATTTCAAGTGTTATTCCCTTTCCCGGTTTCCAGGCAAACATCCCCCTCCCCCCTCCCCTTCCTTATGGGTGTCCCCCTCCCAACCCTCCCCCCATTGCCGCCCTCCCCCCATAGACTAGTTCACTGGGGGTTCAGTCTTAGCAGGACCCAGGGCTTCCCCTTCCACTGGTGCTCTTACTAGGATATTCATTGCTACCTATGAGGTCAGAGTCCAGGGTCAGTCCATGTATAGTATTTAGGTAGTGGCTTAGTCCCTGGAAGCTCTGGTTGCTTGGCATTGTTGTACATATGGGGTCTCGAGCCCCTTCAAGCTCTTCCAGTTCTTTCTCTGATTCCTTCAACGGGGGACCTATTCTCAGTTCAGTGGTTTGCTGCTGGCATTCGCCTCTGTATTTGCTGTATTCTGGCTGTGTCTCTCAGGAGCGATCTACATCCGGCTCCTGTCGGTCTGCACTTCTTTGCTTCATCCATCTTGTCCAATTGGGTGGCTGTATATGTATGGGCCACCTGTGGGGCAAGCTCTGAATGGGTGTTCCTTCAGTCTCTGTTTTAATCTTTGCCTCTCCCTTCCCAGCCAAGGGTATTCTTTTTCCTCATTTAAAGAAGGAGTGAAGCATTCACATTTTGATCATCCGTCTTGAGTTTCCTTTGTTCTAGGGATCTAGGGTAATTCAAGCATTTGGGCTAATAGCCACTTATCAATGAGTGCATACCATGTATGTCTTTCTGTGATTGGGTTACCTCACTCAGGATGATATTTTCCAGTTCCAACCATTTGCCTACGAATTTCATAAACTCGTTGTTTTTGATAGCTGAGTAATATTCCATTGTGTAGATGTACCACATTTTCTGTATCCATTCCTCTGTTGAAGGGCATCTGGGTTCTTTCCATTTTCTGGCTATTATAAATAAGGCTGCGATGAACATAGTGGAGCACGTGTCTCTTTTATATGTTGAGGCATCTTTTGGGTATATGCCCAAGAGAGGTATAGCTGGATCCTCAGGCAGTTCAATGTCCAATTTTCTGAGGAACCTCCAGACTGATTTCCAGAATGGTTTTACCAGTCTGCAATCCCACCAACAATGGAGGAGTGTTCCTCTTTCTCCACATCCTCGCCAGCATCTGCTGTCACCTGAGTTTTTGATCTTAGCCATTCTCACTGGTGTGAGGTGAAATCTCAGGGTTGTTTTGATTTGCATTTCCCTTATGACTAAAGATGTTGAACATTTCTTTAGGTGTTTCTCAGCCATTCGGCATTCCTCAGCTGTGAATTCTTTGTTTAGCTCTGAACCCCATTTTTTAATAGGGTTATTTGTTTCCCTGCGGTCTAACTTCTTGAGTTCTTTGTATATTTTGGATATAAGGCCTCTATCTGTTGTAGGATTGGTAAAGATCTTTTCCCAATCTGTTGGTTGCCGTTTTGTCCTAACCACAGAAACCAAGAAACTTAAAAAAAGAGAGACCTGGAGACGCTTTGACTTCTTGGTGTCTGTTTCCTTACCTGGTGAATAAAATTGAACCAGACACTATAAAGATTGCTTCTGGCTTCTATCTGTATAATGTGTGTGTGTGTGTGTGTGTGTGTGTGTGTGTGTGTGTGTGTGTGTTCACACACCTGCACTTGTGAGGTAGGTTCCGATTACTGCAGAGTATTCTTTTGCATGCACATGCGATCTGTTTTGTTTATTCGTATCCTTATCAGTCCTGGACAGTTTGGTTCCCTTGATTTTTCCTCCATTACTCTAGAGAATATTCTCAGAAATGTCTCCTAGGACATTTGCATGAAAGTTATCACAGAGTGTGAACTCACGAGCAGAACTGATGGATCTTTGAGGGCATGAATGTTCTTCACATGTGCCTACTGCTGTATGATTGCTTCCCAACATGTGTTCAGACTTCCACTCTTAATCTGAGATGGTTCCTATCTCTGTGCACACTGATATTATTATTCTTCCTAGTTATTGACATTTTGATGCCAAAGAGGTATTAGCTGTTTTAATTTGCAACCACGAAGTGGCTGCTCATCTTGTATATTCTTCATGGGAACTCTGGGTACGTGGGAAGTCTGTGGACGTCACAATGTGTCTTGTACTTTGGTATGAGTCATGCAAATGAATGGAGTGTATATGGTCATTTGTAATATCCTAGGAAATTTTCACACTGGTTTCCATAGTTATTTTCACTTTCCCTCTTCCCTCTGCCCTCTACACAATGTGGTGAGCTGAGTTTGAGCAGCAGAAAAAGAATCTTTATCCTGACTTAGCTGAAGGACCCTTGTCTTTATTAGGGTTTCTCTTGCTGTGAAGTTTGCTCTGTCATGGCTTGTTCAGTCTGCTTTTTTATACCACCCAGAACCAGGAGCCCAGGGGTGTCACCACCCACAGTGATCTGGGCCCTCCACATTAATCATTAATCCAGATAATTTCCACAAAGACCTGAGTACAGGACAACCTGGTAGGGGCATTTTCTCAACTGAGGTCCCCTCTGTTGTGGTAAAAATAAGAAAAGAAGGGGGGTGAAATGGTTCTCACACACACCCTGACGATTGTGCTCTCGCTAGCTCTGGCCCCAGTGGGCCATTGGAACTAGCACTAACTTATTTCAGCAGCTCCTGCTGCCCCCAAGTATTCTCTGACCCAGGCAACAATCTCTCTACCCATCTAGTTTCCAGGGTGAGTTGTTACACATTCTAGTTCCATGGCAGCCCTGTGTGTCCTGCCACCATACACTTCTTGAACTCAACTAAGTCACCACATGAAAGAACACACCACACAGTATTCTCTGATCCAATTGATAAGATATAATTTGCCCATCTAGACAACACAAAATCCCTTAAAAATAGTCGTAACAACCTGTAACAATACACAGAGAAGAATCTTAACATCTGCCGCCATGTTTGCTCAGCTCCTCTTTCTTGTTCCAGCCCTCTGTTATCTTCTCCCTCCATTCTGAAACCTCTTCAACCTCCCTTCCTTCTTGTCCAATGATAGGCCTCATTTTATCTTGTCTGCCTTCACCTGCATAATGACATCAACGTACACCCCTCACTCCCAATATCCATAGCTTGTGTCAAGTTGCCATAGAACTACCCAACACATCCATATAACTATAGCACTGTGGTAATCTTGCTTTATGAAAGCTCATCTAAAATTTTTGACCTTTAAAGTTTATGTGAAA
Source organism: Rattus norvegicus (assembly GCF_021556685.1). Lineage (NCBI taxonomy): Eukaryota > Metazoa > Chordata > Mammalia > Rodentia > Muridae > Rattus > Rattus norvegicus. The sequence continues at coordinate 96,651,431 of NC_141541.1, read as the reverse complement.
ATTCTTTCCTTGTCATGATCTTTTAAAATATATCTCAGAGGCTCTTATAGAATTGTTCTGAGAGTCACAGAGGAACAGAAGTGAACTCGTGCTCTCAGTGCAGAGTGTCTGAAATTGTCACTGGTGTGTAATCAGATGTACAGCTTTCAGACTTTAGTAGAAGCTGACAAACAGAATACCATGGCCCTAACAGGAGTATACTATTTACAGTGCTCTTACATGGCTATGAACTATTTTGAAAAGGTGTCTTTATTTTGACAATCACCAAAATATTAGTGGTATTTGACACCATGCAAGCAGTTGTATCACTTATTATAACATTAGGTACATAACAGTAACAGTGCTAAACAGACTTAGCTACATTATAAAAATACAATTGTATCTATTTCAGCAAGGATGTAATAATTGGCTTTCTTGGAACCATGATCCAATATCAGTGTATGCTCTACTGACTAATGCCACAACACACAGCCTTCAGCTGACCTGACTTACACAGCTGCCAGTCATTCTTTTGTTCCTGTGTGAAGAACCCTACAGTCTTGAGTTTAAGGCTGAACATTCACTGTATTAGTGAAAAGAACCCTTTATTTATAACAGGTTTAACAATATAATGACAGAACAATTTTATAGCTTCACAAAAGACCTGACTCCACCTTATCTTGTCCTCATTTTACACTGAAAAGAAAAGAAAGTGACTTGCATTCTTGCACTTGAGTTTTTGTCAGTTTCTAAAATGGTCACACTGTTAGATTAATTTTGTCTTAGAATTTCCAAGTAGAGTTTAACTTGCTAGACAGTTAAAGAAAATATACCAGAGAGTAGAAAATGTTAAATCATCTATTCTTAGTCTACATATCAACTTTAAAAGTGTGTGTGTGTGTGTGTGTGTGTGTGTGTGTGTGTGTGTGTGTTTATCCACACACTTCTTCTTTAAACTAGGAACATGCATGGGAGAGCTAGTAATGACCTTGAACTGAGCCTTGGGAGCTTTTCTCTGAGGGCCAGGAATATGCTTGGCAAGCCCAGGAATGTCCTGAGGCCAGGTCTATGACTTTCTGAGAACCCAACTCTTACCACCCTAAGGAGCTATGATTATGAGCCCCAAGACACTGAGTGTTTGGTCTGTTATGATCTTGAGATACCCTGTGCTCCCTTCTCACAACATTGCTCAATTCGCTTCCCATTGACTTTGTTCCATTGTACGATGATGGCTTACTGCTGATTCTGTTCCATTTCCTCCATCAAAATGTTTACAGGATGCTGTATTTCTTAATAAGCTGACTTGTGCGAACCATCAGCTTGTGTAAGACCTCCTGATCTAAAACTTTCTCATCTACTTCTCTTCTCCTGGTCATTGTTCCCTTTTAAGACTCTACTGCTGAAGAATAACCTGCTAGACCAGGCCAATACCTCGTCATCTATGCATGTGGTAAACATACATATTTATAATACATAGTGTAATACAAAACCAAGTATCTATTTATTTGGGGCATGCACTCAAATTTTATCTTAAAATGCCTGATCTCAAATGTTAACGGATAGTTTGGGGCCTAGAGATGTAGCTCAGTAGTTAGAGTACTTGTGGGTGCATGCAGGAAGGGCTGCATCCATCCCCAGCACTTTATAATATGGTCATGGTAGCTCAGACTTGTAATCCTTGCACGCAGAAGGTGAAGGAAGAAGGTCAGAAAAGTTCGAAGTCATCATTGACTACACAGTGAGTTCCAGGTCAGCCTGAGTAAATGTGATTATGTCTCAAATGAAACCAAAGCAACCATTCAGGCCACTCACTCAGATGGACAGTCCTGAAATCAATGAAACAATGAAAAACCATTGATTTTACAAGTTGATTTTCTGCCCTGGACATTTGAGATCCAACATCGGCTGAGTTCTCAAAGGGGGCAAGTTAGACTCTTAGATGGAGGTGATGGTGAACTGGGAGAGGAGCTGGAGTGTTAGCTCTGTTGACTGTGGAGGTGGAAGACTATAGCATGTTGGGCAGAAACAAGAATTATAGCCAAACCCACCTGAGGGATCTCCTAAAACTCACTTGCAACGATCTGGCTAGAAATCTTAAGGATGCCATCGCCTTCATCAGACTGTCTGTGGTGGTATGAATATGCTTGGCCATGGGAAGTGTCATTATTAGGAGGTGTGGCCTTTTTGGAGTAGGTGTGGTCTTGTTGGAGGAAGGGTGTTTCTGTAGGCAGGCTTTGAAGTCTCCTAGTGCCTAAGCTCCACCCAGCAAGGAAAAGACCCTCCTTCTGGCTGCCTGTGACAGATCCTGGCTTCCTTTGGATTGAGAGATAGAACTCTTTGCCCCTCCAGCACCAAGTCCACTGCATGATGCCATGCTTCCCACCATGAGGGTAATGGTCTGAACCTCTAAAACTATGAGCCATCCCCAATTAAATGTTTGCCTTTATAAGAGTTGCCTTGGTAATGGTGTCTCTTCACGCCAATAAAACTGGACACACACACACACACACACACACACACACACACACACACACACAAACACCAACACACACAAACACATAGACACATATAAATTATAATATATTTGTATGTTTAAAAACATACATGTAGAAAAATTTTCTCCCTTGGAGCCTCTCTCACTCTCAGGAGTTCTTTTCTACTTTTTCTTACTAAACTTATACTCTTGATGCTCAAAATACAAAACAAAACCTTTGTGGTAAGGTCCAGATTGCAAGCAGAGAAAAAGTCCACGTCTGCTATACTGGAGAGGCTTTTGTCTTTGGAGGAACATAAAATCACAGAAAAAAAATCTTATAAATAGACAACCTTCCTACATGTGTCTTTTCAGTCACCTTTAGGTGGAAGCAGGAGCAAATGAAACTTGTAAAAGTCACATCAGTTTTTCATAAAAATGGACTTGGAGTCCCTTTAGGGGCAGAAGGTGTCCTTGGGACCCCATTATTGTTTCTCAGATTGAAGTGCCAGATCCTTTTCTAATGTATAAAAACATTCTCTCAATAACTCTTGGACTCTCAGTCTCTTCCAGAGCACCGTCATGGTGTGTAAAACTGCACTGCAAATACCAGCAGGATAATAAGGAAACTATGCACAACACTTGTCTCAACAAGAAACTAGAGTGGGACAGCTGACATGCCACCCATGCCCCACTAATGTCTGCCCTGGGAATGCAGTCCCTAGGGTAACATTGTATAGTGGCTTTTAATAAACCTGGTGTACAAAATCACAAACAAATCTCATACAAATCATCACGATTACCTTGAGAGTGAGCAAACATGGATTCTGCCGAAGTTTGAGTTCATCAAAGAGCAAGGAAAGGCTCAGGACGGCAGGACCTCCTCCAGAGCACTCTGTCTACCACCTGGCTTAACCTTACTACTTAGGTGTGTGAGAATAAGCATGAACACTGCGCTTTGTAGACTGATTACTGGGGTAAGACAAGGTTGGGTGTGGGTCTGGCTGAGGGGTTTAAATCATGTGGCTTCCTTCAAGGCACCCAGAGTAAGATCTTCCATGGAGGAGGAAGTCTGGACTGGAAAGGTTCACGTTTATTGTCCAGTGGAAGTTTCCACCCTGAGCTTATACAACAAATGCCATGGCTGATCCATTGAATCAGACACAGCACACAAGGACTGGCTACACATTCCCCTCTCTCTTTATTCAATGTGATGTTCTTTTCTATCCATACAGTGAAGAAGACCATCTACTTGGATGCTACCTGACTTTTCACTCCTATAGTTTTGTTCTTTCACTGAGTCTTTTGGGAAATGGCAGAGCACCTCCACACATTCTTATTCTCTCTCCCTTTTTCTCCTGCTGAACAGCTTTCCCCATAACCCATATTGTTTTCTAGACAGCCCTGGAAAGTTCAACACAGAGCAGGCAAGCTCTGCCCTTAATTCCTAAAGCTTTTGTTGGCACTCCTTTGGTCAGGACATATGGCTAACAGCCCTTTTTACCTTGGCTAAAACTGGTATAAGCTGAAAACAAGAACCCTGCCACCTAGCCTCTTCAGTGGCTTCTTCTCTCTGTACTTCCCCCCGTTTCTAGGAACCAGCCCCTGCATTTTTCTCAGGGGAAGTTTTGTCACTGAGACTAACCATGTTAATGGTTTATGGTCATTGGCTCTGCCTGCCTTTGGGAAATACCCAAACTTAAAGAAGGACCTAGGCTGGATGTTCCTAGAAAGGGAGTGAATTCCCAAGCCTTGGAAGAGACAAGAGAGGCAAGAGGAAGATATATCCTAGCTTAGGAAAGCTCCTTAGGTATTCAGTTCTTTGGTTAGGAGCTTGATAACACCCTGGTGAAGCAGAAGAAACTTGGAAGGTATTCCTGGGACATTGAACAAGTCTTTGTCAAACATTCCTGTGCCCTCTTCATGGCTTGTCAGTAAATTGTCCCTGGGCTTTAGACGGGCCTGGGGAGTAAAGATGCCCACAAAGACCACATTGGACTGAAGAATGCATACCCCTCCCTACTTCTGAATTTTTCTGAGGCTTCTGAAGGAGAGGAAGTTCCAATAATGACTGACACTCTACTCCCCACGTACTTGGCCCAGTGGAGACATTTTATTGCTAGAGTGACATTTTAAGTAAGGAAATGTAACACTTCTTAGGTGCATTCGAATCAGGATAAAATATTACCTATTGTAAATGTTTTCTCGTAGTCATACTAATTCTTAGTATGAGGCTTTGAACCACAGAAACTATGATCTGTGTAGATCTGTGTCTATTAAGAGAGCATTGTTTTTTCTAAGTCTGTGAGAAATTGTTCTAATCTATCCAACTAGAAACCTGAATGACACATCCAACAAGCAGCATGATGGATATCCCCAAGGAAAGACTTTTGTCATTTCCTTGGATAATCAAACTGAATGCACATTGTTCAATGTGCAATGATGTCATTTTTGAAGGTAACGTCTGCCAAAAAGTATAAATCCAAATTTATTATCACCATGATAAACCAGGAAAGGGTGCTAAATCCTAGAAAACAACTTTATGCAGACAAGAATTTGCCTAGAAGGGGGGGTGGGGAGACAAAAATCAAGGTTTGAAGAAAGCACAGACTTACAAAGAAAATGGATTCATCTTGGTGTTAGAAGCTGCATTCCGTGGTGAGTTCACTGTGAAAAGCTACCATTTACAAAGTGGTTGTAATGCTGTGAATGATGTGTCGGAATATGGTCGAAAGGCGCCTTCACAAATGTCCTCTGAGACCCTGTAGAGGGTAGCTAAAAGCTTAAAGTACTTGGGGTCTTATGCACTGTCAGAGTACAGATCCTGTACTTAGGTCACCTTTGGATAGTGACATAACCTTTCTGTGTCTTGATTTCCTCATCCGTGAAGTGGGGATAAAAGTGATACTTGGACCATTGGAATGTTATGGGATTTAATGGAAGCCAAGAGTGATGGGAATACATTTGTAGTCACAGCTCCTCAGAGGTCAAGGTGGGAGAATTGCCTCAGCCAATGGGCTGGAAAGCAGGCTGGATAACATAGAAGGTCCCTAGATATAGACAGAACCAAACAAAGTCAATGTTTGTAAAGCACACAGGAGTTGTTTCCACTAGACTGAGATCTATGTAAGAATGTGTTGAATAATGTATTCAACATGACCTTGTAAATACTGAGTTTAAACAGTTCCTATGGTATATATAAGGATTTCTAAATATATATGACATATGCCCTAAAGAATTTTATAACTTTGAAGAAGAAACCCTAAAGTGTTTACACAAATACAGGATCACTTCTTTTTTTTATAACATAAAGTTTTATTAATTCTTTGCAAATTTCATGCAATATTTTTTATCAGATTGACCCTCCACTCCTCTTCATAATGTCTCCCAGATCCACACTTCCACCTTCCCATCCCTTCTAGCTTCATGTACTCTTTTTTATCCACATGTTCTTGGATGTGGCCTGACACTGGAATGTAGTCTTCTTACTAGGTCCATGCCCTTAAAGAAAATTAATTCTTCCTTGTGCAAAGGCTACCAACTGTCAATAGCTCCCTAGTTAGAGGTGGGAGCTCCCGGGCCCCTCCCCATGCTTGGAGCCCACAGGTGTCTGTTCAATGTTCTTTGCTCCAACCGCTGAGCTAGGGGTACACTAGGCTCAATGTTTTAAAAGAGCTGGGAAAGGAACTCAGTGGAGATACATGAAAATTAAGGGATAAGGATTGAACCATGGGCCTTTTAGCTTAGCAGTGGAAGAAGAGTTCTGAGTAAGGTTGCACTTTAGGGACAGAGAAGTTTTTCTTTAATATTTGGCTGCCATCCACATCCATAGACGTTGGGAGTGGGAAAAAATAGACCAATGGTTTCATAAGCATCTGAAGTTCTTGGCAGAAACTAGTGTTATATATAAGAATGGAGACGCTATAGCTATGGCCCTTACACATGAAGAAGCTGCCTGTGTCTGTTGCACACTACAGAGAACTCTTACTCCTCTGGAACTGAAACACAAGCAAACCCTTCCTTCTATTAGTCAAGCTGTTTTATTACAGACACAAACAAGTAACCAATGCGAAGTGCTTGCCATCTTTCCACATGTTTTCTCCTGTAAAATGAGCAAAACAACTAAGGTTGACGTAAGGACGTCTTTGTCAGTCATTGTCCACTTAGTTTTTGAGATAGGATGTCTCACTGAACCTGGAACTCTCCAATTTGACTAAATTGACTCCCCAGGAAGCCCTGGGGAGCCTATCTCCCCAGCAACAGGGTATAGGTGCTCTGGGGATCTAGACTGAGGTCTTCTTGCTTGCACAGTTAAGTAAGATATCCATGGAGCCATTTCATTGGCTTCCAAAACCACAATGTGAGTAAAATATGCATATCACTTGTGCGAGGTTCTGCATAAGACTTAAGTTGACAAGCTTAGGTCAGTGTCTGCCGTGTAATAAGTGACCAATGTTCTTTTTTATCATTGTTATTCACTAAGACCTGCTTATCCTCTAAAGATCCTGAAACGATAAGGTAGCGGTGTCCTTCAGTTTTAATAAACTTCTATTTTAGCTCAAACCCCAAAGTCCTGGCTTTTGTATTTTAGGTGACTGTGTCTGGTCACTTCTTGACATAGTCATTTACCAAGCCCAGCTAGATGCAATGGTGGAAGGGAAAGAAGTATGGTGATCTATGATCTCTGACTGGTACCTCTGAATTCACTGAAGACACAGTCACAGAGAAGGCAGCATATATGAGCCTGGAGTTTGGGGAAATGACTCCCAACAGGAGTAAGGCAGCAGCTGGGGGTCTTGGCAGAAGGAGCACTAAGGAGACAGAGGCATCCTGGCAGGGCTGGTGTGGGATGTTTAGTCAGAGCATGGTATGTTTGAATCAGCACATGAGAGAGTCACCTCTGAGGCTTGGTTCAAATGAGCCGAGAAGATGGGGAGAAGGTCTGCCTTACTTACCTGCAACTACTCTAGGCACAGCTCCCTGCCTTCTGACAGGGATGGAAGTGTGTACTCACATGCCCCCCCAGGACCAAAGGGAAACAGGATTTCCAGCTGCAAGACCATTCCTGGAGTCAGAGAAGGCTGGCTGAAGGTGTTAGAGACATCTGTGGGCAGAATCTGTGGGAGATCGGATAGCAGAAGTAAGGGTGTACCAGGGTCCAAAGATGACCTCACCATTCTCAGTGTGGGATACTGGGAAAGGTGTTGCTATTCAAGTGGAATAAAGGATTGGAAAGCTGGCCGGAGACAGAAGCAAATGTGCTTGATTTGGTCGTCTAGGATTTACACTTTTGGAAAAAGCTAGGGCAAGTATTGAGCTAGTAAATTCTTGATCTATTGGTTTCCGAGGATAATTCTTCGTATTTTCTTTGAATCCTGGTTTTGTCTCTGGGAGTTTTCTCTTGTACATTTGCCTTAATTTTTATGACCTTGATTTTATGGTTTACAAAAATAGGAAACCTAATAGACTTCCAATTTTTTCTTCACACACCCTTCTCCACACTGTTAAGTTGTTAGCCATCGAAGCCATTGTGGTTTGCTAAGACGCAAAACCATTCCTCAGGAAAAAATGTCAAAACCTTGTTCTTAAATTTACGAATATTTTTCGCTCCAGTTACAATTCCCAAGTCATTCTCATTATAAATAGTCAGAATTGTTTTTTTTTTAACCACACAAACATGTTTGTCAAGAATGTCATCCTCCGATCAAGTTTTTCAATGGATGGTGTTATCCTGTCTGACAGTGTGCATGCTGTTGTCTCCTGCGCTACAAATCACTGCTAACCCGTCTGTGACACTGAGCACTGAGCTAGGCTCTGTGCTGTTGTCATGGTGAACAATGAGTACCTGTTCCGAACAACTGACTCATTTTAAACATTCCATACCATTACCCAGGCGTGGATGAAGGGCTAAGGCTGGGAAGCAATTAGGTACCTATAAGTACCAACTCGGCATTAGGAAAAGTAGGGAACCTAGCAAATGTGTTTGCTAGTAAGAGCAGTGATTGGGGGCTGAGAGGTGGCTCAGCAGTTAAGAGGGCCGACTGCTCTTCCAGAGGTCCTGAGTTCAATCCCCAGCAACCACATGGTGGCTCACAACCATCTGGAATTGGATCTGATGCCCTCTTCTGGTGTGTCTGAAGAGAGCGACGGTGTACTCATATACATAAAATAAATAAATGTTTAAAAAAAAAGAGCAGTGATGAATTAGACATGGCACAGCCTCCTTGGGTTTATTCTGGCAAGGGAGAAGGAATAACCTTAAGTTTTCCCATCTTTAAGCAAAAAAAATAATGTCCTTGTGTCCGTCAAAATAAGGAAGGAATGGTTTCTTATGTGGAAAGTATCTTTTTGCGCTTAGGCCACGAATGTCCTCTGTCCTCTGAGTGTGTCGCTCCATCTTCGTTTTCTTTGTTTCAGCAGATTTCCCCCCAAATCATCCATCCGTCTGCCACTCTCACATACTTTATTTCTGTTCCCCAGGTGCATGCCATCTGATCCCACAGATCTGATCCCAAGCTCAATATCCTCCCGAGTGTCCCCCCTTTCCACAGTGTGAGTCAGTCTCTCTAACTCCGGATTACTGTCTAATTCGATCTGGTCAGTTCTGAAGACATTAAGTAATATTAGACCCATCTCCGGCCCCATGGAATTGTATTTAATATCTCTCCTCTGTTTTCCACCATGCCAAAAATCAATGTATAATAAAGATGAATAAATCATTTTCCAACTGTAATAAGATCATCGTATTTTAATTACTGAGCCAGGAAGAAAAAAAAAAAAGCAGCAGTATCCTCAGAGCAGATGTTGAACCAAGGTCATTTGGGAGAACACCGGGCAAGCTCCCTCGTATGAAATGGTCAGGAAATAGTCTGTAAGAGGAGACTCGTTCACTGGATCTAAAGCTGAAATCTTGTAATTAAAAGGCAACTTGCTTTTGTTTGTGTATTTATTTACTCATCAATGTTTGGGGGTGCTTTGTAATTCTTTAGACTAATCCATGAGTTGGAATGATTTGAATGATTGCTGATCTGAGTTCTATCTTTGTGTCACCCTTGTCCCCAGTAATACTCAGGCTTTGATGCTATGTATGCAATTACGGATGGGCTGATTTCCAACTCCGAATTAGCCATTAAGCTGATTACAGAATAAAGAAAAATTTTTTCCTAATGTCATGGATTGGGTAAACCTTCCTAAATATTAAGCCTATGCATACCCAAAACCATCTTTACTGCTACAGAGCTAATATTTATTACCACTCCGTTTATTATTCCTGTAATATTAGCTCAGTTCATTCAAAGTCTGTAACTCAAAAAAAATTACGTTACAAAGTATTCTCCACATAGACATCTAGGTGTCCCCAATACTTAATTCAGCAAATAACTTTGTTCTGATGCTAACAAGGTGTTTTTGGAGCTATCTCATGTGTGACGTTATTGAACACTGTAGTGTTCTGTGGTGGTTTGATTACGAATGGCCCACAGGCTCATATGCTTATATGTTTAGTCATCAGCCACTACTTGAGAAGGATTAGAAGGTGTGACCTTGTTGGAAGAAGTATGTCACTGTGGTGGGCTTTGAGGTTTTAAAAAAGCCCAAGCCAGGCTCAGTGTCTTTCTCTCCCTGCTGCCTGTGGATCCAGATGTAGAACCCTCACTTACGTCTCCAGCACCATGTCTGCCTGCATGTTGCCATGCTTCCCACAATGCTGATAGTGTACTAAACCTCTAAAACTATAAGGAAGTCCCTATTCAATTCTTTCCTTTATAAGAGTTACCGTATCATGGTGTCTTTTCACAGAAATGGAACATTTGTAACTTGCAGGTTGTTTGCAAGTGCACACGTGTACATATGTATGTGATATGGCCGGTGTGGAAAACATCTTAACATCTTCATCAGAAAAGAACAAGGGCAGCAACAAGCCCTTGAAAGATCTCGTTGGCTACTATGGTGGTTTGAATAGGAATGGCTGCCACACACTCACGTATGTGAAAGCTTGGAGTGGCGTTGTTAGATGGTAAGGCCTTGTTAGAGAAAGTACGTCACAGTGGAGGAGGGTTTTGCAGTCTTATACGCTCAAGCTATGCCCAGTGTGGTACACAGTCTCTCCTTGCTGCCTGAGAATCAAGATGGAGAACTCTCAGCTCCTGCTCTAAAACCATCTCTGCCTGCACATCACCGTGATGACAAGGACTAGACCTCTGAAACTGTAAGCCAGCACAATGAAATGTTCTCCTTTTTTAAGAGTTCTCATCGTCACAGTGTCTCTCCACGACAATAAAACTCTACTTTAAAACCATTCATGCTTTTACCCTTTACATGTGAATGTAATCTGCATCTAGTTCTTTTCTGGTTTCTGACCTAATGGCCCATAAAGGTATGCCTCTGCAATGCAAAATGCTGTGGAATTAGGAGACAATCCTTGCATTGGAGAAGTTGGGACAGGTGTTAGCACTCAGCTAAGGGAGAGTGAATTTGTCAGTATTCTGGCTTACTTGCTTTCTTCCCCTGCAGACAGAAGCTTTTGTAGGAAATAAGGCTCTAAGCTCCAACACATAATTCGAGCTGACAAAGTGTGTGCTGTGGGCACACTTCCTCAGGCCTCTGGGCCCCTCTCAGACCTACGCACGTGTGTAGTTTAGATCATCGTTGCTCCCCAACTCATCAACACCACAAGTGTGAATCGGGCCATCCAATCCTTTTGACCTTGAGTTGACCTAGCTCCAAAAGCATTCAAGTTAGTGGTTTCAAATATGCATTTATCTCGATGGAGTAAAAACACAGTTTATGGATTTTGAAGAATTTGAAAATTGTCTGGAAAAAATAAAAGGCCAAAGGCTCATGATTGAAATTAAAACCCAGGCCCAAAAGGAAAAAGAAATTTGCAAGTCTATATTGGGAATAACCAGTTTTAGAGGGATAGAACAAGACAGCTGAGAACCATGGGGGTTTTTGAAGAAACACATAGTTTAATTTGTTAAAAAGTGTCTCTTTTATAGGGACTCACAGGAGTTGTTTTAACCATTCTCTTTTCTTTACTCTATTACAGCTCATAGATTGAACAAATTTTCCTAGTTTGGATGCCTCCTTTCCTAACCCCTGTGAGTACATGTTGCTGACTTGGGGGACTGACGATTCTTCAGAAAGCCAGGACACTTCCCTTGCAACACAGAATGGTTTGTTAATCATCTTTCAGTACCTGCTTCAATGGACGGTGGCACAAGGTGGGATGAAATGGTATATGGAACTCAGGGTGACAACAGGTACATCACGGAGGTGGAAAATCTATGGCATGTAATACGGCTAGCTCTATAATCAAAGGTCTTTTCTGGGTTTAGTCAGCCTGAGGTTACCTAAAAGCTACAAAGACAGATTTGCCTCCCTAAGTTGATCTCAAGAATTCTGGTATCCCTTGAACCCTATAATTGTCCATCTTTCCCAGCAAGCTTCCCTGGGTTACTCAGAGAACAAATCCCTGTGATCCTGACCCCATCTCTAAGGGCTGTGTCCATGTGGATTTTCAGCTTTCCATTTCAGGAGAATGAAGGAATGTCCAGTCACTGGGTGTTCCCTCCCTTGAGACCCCTTCCTGTAGCAAGAGGGGCCAATCATACAAGGCTAAATGTGGGATTGTTTGCAGATAGACAGCAGCAGTCTTGCTTGCTTTTAACTGTGTTTCATTGTTTAGCACTAAATATTAAACATTTTGTTGGCCTTATCTGTGCCGGCTTCCTAGGGAAAAGTCTACTAAATGAGCTTTGAATGTAACCTATTTCGGCATAAAAGAAATATTAGAAGGAAAGTCAAGAGATTCAGAAAGAATAAATATAGGGTACTGTGAGGCCCCGTCCTGGAGGTCCTAATTCAGGGGTGTCCCATGGGGCTCAGAGCCTTAATGTGTGTTTTTACCAAGTATCTCAGGTGGTTCTTCAAAGGGAGTCTTGGGATGCATTGGAAAAGAGAGTCAAGACAGGGGAGGAGACATAGAAGCCATCCAGGACTTTGAAGACAAGAGCCAGGAATTTAAATTTGTTATGGTGGGCAATGGGGGAAATGCTTAATTATAACCAGAAGGGTCATGAATCCACTCAGTGTCAACTTGTCAACTCACATCGCGGGCAGAAGAAGATTACTTTAAAATGCTCCGTGGAACTGCAAAAGCCAGCAATGAGGCACAATCATCTGCATGTTAGATTTGCAAAGGTTTAGAAGTTAAGATACTAGAGGCTGGCAAAGATGCATTCTTCCATTATAGTTTCAGTACGAATTGGGACGACGCTTTTGGAAAACTAATAATACTCAGGGCCATTGAAACCTCAAACTCTTTACCTCACAATCCTATTTCGAGCGGTTCAGTCCAAAATGTAAGACAAGCCTCAGAGTGGAACTCATCACAGTACTGCTCACGATGGCAAAGGCTGTGCCATCTTTAATGTGTTAAATATGCAGACACAGAAAAAACACTTAACATAGAGCGTTAAGTAAAATAAATCAGACCTAAATTTCATTACTTCATCTTACAACAAATAAAACCAGAAAAAAATTAAAATTATCACCATGATATTTAGAGAGGAGGAATTGATCCCCCTCACTCCTCTTTCTCTGTCTCTCTGTCTCTCTCTGTCTCTGTGTCTCCCCCGCTTCTCTCTCTCCTAAACTTTATGCTATAAGCTTACTTCACTTCTTAGATGAAAAATAAAACTACAAAATCAATTTGTTTTATAATTAGCTGATATAACTCATTCAGCAACTCAAAAAGTCTGTGCCCTTACGATTTCTCATTGTGCAGCTCAACTGGAAATGGAAGTGAAATTATAGAAACATAAAAGGTTTGATAACTCCACTATAGAGACAGATCAGTAGACAGAATTCAACACTGCTTTCTTTCTATGCAGATCTGCACTTTCTTGTAAAGTAACTTAGTATCTACAGTTGCTATGAAATGTTGATTGAATATTTGGAAGCAGAGGATTCAGCCATATTTATGGACTTTTTTCTTAACCTTTGTCTGGAACTTATTCCATTCCTGGTATTTTGTTTCACTTGCTTTTCTCTCTTTGTAATTTTTTATTTTCATTTTATTAGGGGAAAAAGTGAACACAAAGAAAAATCGCAGTCAGTCCCATACCCCTAAAATATAGTTTCTACTTACTAAACCATGTCTCATAGTTGTTCTAACATCAATTTATTAGGAAAAAAATTTCTATAGACAATTGTGTGTGTGCATTGCACATATGTATATATGGGGTGTGGTATATGTACAGCAGTACTAGTCAGAGGAGGACATCAGTGTCCTGCACTTTTATTTTCTGACTTACTTGAGACAAGATGAACTTGAAGTGATGCTAATGGCCGGCAAGCAGCAAGTATCCTCCTGTCTTTGCTACACACTTGCCCATGGCCTTGCGTCTACAGGTGCTGGCTGTCATAGCCAACAACTTTCCATGGTTCTGGCATCCGAACTCATGCTCGGGGAGCCAACACCGAGCTTCCTCTCCAGCACCCGCTACACATAACTTCTAAAATGCAGTTTGCTTTTACCACAATTCTGAGAGTCACAGAGTGCTGGGCACCTGCAGTTTTCACTCGTAGGATGAACAGACTCAGAAATTGCTTGAACTCTCTCCAAGCCTTCATTTTTGCATCAAATTGTCCTTTGAACGTTTCTTTGAAAGGTAGTTTTCTTTTTACCCTCACCTCCTGGGACTCACGTCTGCTTGTGGAGCCTACTACTTCCTCCAGTGTGGCAATCACATTATAGACTTCTGCACTGACTGTTTAATTAGAAAGCTGTTTTGCCTTTAACATCCAATTTCTTTCCAACTAATTATATTTAAGACGTGTTTTTCCCACATGGGGAAACCATGGAGGAAAATATGTTTTTACAACAGATTTTATGGGAATGTTTTCAAGAGTGCATATTACTTTTTATGAAGTTTAAAAAGTGCCGTTTTCTTTTTAAAACATAAATGGTCAGTGAGGCAGTAGAAAGAGTACAAACCAGTGTTCACCAGACTCGAGCTCAAAACCCCTTTATTTACTCCTTAGCTTTGGGAGCCTGGGAAAGTTGTTAGGGTTACCTGGGTCTTCCTTAAACAGAATGGATAAAATCGACTTTGCAACCTTCTCGTGGTAAGTGACTTCTTAGCATAAAATCTTCTAGGACCCTCGTTATAATAAAATGTATTCAACAGACACTTCCTCTACTTGCTGTCTTTGTCCAAAATTTCAGTTTGGGAGTTACTTCCCCTTACTGTTTATTTCTCCTCAATAGCAAATGATGATATCTCTGTAGTAAGATGGTTGGGAGCATGAACTGAGATGTATGTAGATATTATTGGTAAATTTATGAAGCTGTCACCAATTTGACTGTTGTTTTTATTATTACAATAGAATGGTATCTATCTGCCAGCAGCCCTTGATTCTGCCGTGGTCCTTCTTGTCAACTTTGCCATATAGAAAGGTTTCTTGAATATCAGAGTCCTCCTATGTGACCCTCTGCTGTTTGGCTCTGTCATCCTGAAACCCTCTTCTATTGCTTCTGGGGCTGGATGAGGCCCAGGGGCCAATGTTTCCCAATCTCTACTCGAAAAATATATATGTACTTTGATCAATAGTAATATATTACTTCCTCGGAACTGTTTGTGTAGAAAAGTTCATTACAAGTTTAAGAAGGGAGGGCTGGACAATGTTAAAATTAGAGAAAGAAGAGCTCATGAAAACTTCTTAAGTAGGGCATGGAGTTGAACTCTTCAGACATACCAAAAAGATGGGTATCTTCATGCATGGCCTTGTAACCACAATGTTGTTATGGGTAGAGACAACTGTTGGGGTTTGAGACAAGTTTCAGGGTCAGTGAGAGACCCAGTCTCACAGGAGTGACTCTGCCGGTGGTAGAGCAGACAACGTGACACCTCTTCCTCTGCTCTCGGAGCATCCAACACACAAGCCTTCGAACCGATCAAGTCATTTTAAAAATGCGATTGTCGAGTTGCATCCCTTGTATATCTAGGCATGAGAATTGCAACTGCGTGCAGCAGGTTGTAATGTGTGAACTGCATGTGGTAGTGCTGAATTTAAAAAAAAAATATGGCAGGGACCTAATCTGGAAAAAAAAAATAGGTGTGAACCAAGTGGCTACAGAATCCAAATGGGAAACTCAAGGAGTGCTTTTTACTGTCAGTTTAGAGCAGCAGTGGATTAGCGCATGCTTCTCCAGTTCCCCTTGGCTGATGCCCACACTCGCAGATGAGAATAGCATGCACTACATCAGAGGGAAAGGGCCAGAATATTGAGAACGTCTTTTATTCCATCAACCCTGGGCTCACGGCCTCCACTATTCAGGCTTTTATTATTCCCTGCAAAGAGATTTTATCCAGAGTACCCTGCCTATAAATGCAGAGAGTGGGGACCTTTGGTTTGGGAAAGTCACACTCAAAAGTGTCCTAATGCACTTGGATCCTTGAGGCTGTCAGCATCCGTGTCTAATTAATGCTTTTTTAAAACAGGAAAGAAAATCACCTTTGGCTTAAAAATCCCCCGAAGTCTACACTTTATGTTCAGGCTAAAGTCAAGAACGCACTCTTAACCTTTCACCTTTTGACTCGGCTGTGTAAGGGCCAGGTTGACTTCCAAGCAGGAACACTTCCAAGTAACTGGTACTTTTTATTGGTCTTCACCATACGGGGCTGAAGCACTTTATTGTCCAAAAGTAATTATATTTACTTAGGGCTGTTACTAGAGGAGGAGAACTAGAGATCCTCTGGGCCTTTATAAAGTTCCAACGTAACTTTCCATGAAATATTAAAAGGCGTGCTTATCTGTACTTTTCATACTTTTTGACTCACCAGTCCCATAAAATATATTTATTCTTGCCATTTGTGCATAGTAAAAGTTCTCATGTTCAAAAACAGCGACGACACTCTTTTCAAGGTCTTTTAAGAATCCAGTTTTCCATTAATCACTAATTACTCTGCTCTTCTTTAAGTATATCAGGCCTGGATTCAGCCAGGTCAGGCCCTTGTTTTAATAAACGCAAAGTATATCTACATATCTCTATCTATGTCTCTATTTCTCTATGTCTCGATGTCTCTATCTGTCTGTCTATCTATCTATCTATCTATCTATCTATCTATCTATCTATCTATCTATCTATCATCTATGTCTTTTGAGCCTGTGTTGGTCATCCTACATAGTGATCTCTCTGTTGTCTTGGTCTCCTAATCTCTCAGGTAAGCATTACAGCTGTGTCTCTGTCCTCGGGTTGGAAGGAAAACTGAACTGAGCATGCTCAGTTACCTAGACCCCCACCCCTGTGGAATGTAAAGTGAGCACTGTGTCTACAGGCTGCTTCTATTATTTTTTTTCCCATGAGGCACTAGTTGTCTTGCATACTTCTTTGTAGCAAGGTTGAGCTTATAGATTTCTGTCATAGGCACACTGTTGGCTTCACCATTGCCACCCCTATTCCCACCCCCGGAGTGTCCATCTTATGTTTGTGTTTCTGTACAGGCCTCAACGTTACCTGCTCTGAGAAGGCTTCCTTCATGTTCCCTACCCACCTGGCCACTCTGCTTTTCCCTCACTGGGCTGTCTGAGGCTGCTTCCACTGTTTCTTCCCAGTCTCCCATCCTGAAGCTAGAGACTAGATCTTCCTCACATCTATATCTTACTTGCCTCTTACCATGACTGACTAATTTCTACTGTGTTTTTGGTCGGTGCCTGTGGGATTGAAGTATTGAGTAGCTCAATGTCCCCATGAAGGAGACAGGGGCAGATCAGAAGCCATATTGAGCCAAGAATCAGGATTCAGAGTGACTAAGATTTCTAACAGTCAAAGATCAAAAAAGCCAAAGAACACGAGAAACAGTGCACCCACTCCTCTTTTGCATCATCCCTTCCCATCAGCTGTATTTATCAGGTATGTTTTCTGTGCCTAGCCCTTGCTTGAGATCCTTGGGTTATATCAATGGAGAAAGAGTAGAAAACAAACAAACAAACAAACAAACAAACAAACAAACAAACACTGATGGCTTAGGCTCCTGTTCTAGTTAGCACCAGTCAGATAGAAGCAATGAGTGTAACTAAAAAACTAAATTACAGTGTGACATAGAAAATGGTGTTACGGAAAAAAGAAAAGGGGAGTAGGCTGTTAAAGCTCCAGGAGAGCGGTTTGCAAGGACAGACACGGTGGTGAATTAAGACAGACCTGGAAGGTAAGATGTGAGAGATGATCTCCAGTTCTGAAGGAAGGAGGCAGGGAAGGCAGTTGCTGGCTGGGGAAAGAGTTAGAGAGCAGCAGCGGGAAGTGGGAATGCGCCTGCCATTCTCATGGAGGTCCCCAAAGCTGGAGTGGAGGAAGATCAGGGGAGAGGAAATGATACCACAGACAATGGGACCAGAGCATCACTCAATGCTTTGCAACTTTAAAGAAAACCAAGGGGTTGGGGATTTAGCTCAGTGGTAGAGCACTTGCCTAGCAAGCGCAAGGCCCTGGGTTCAGTCCCCAGCTCCGAAAAGAAAGAAAAGAAAAAAAAAAGAATAAAGAAAACCAAGTTCATGGAGGTTCAAAATGTTGTCTTAAAGCATGCTACATGTTACATAGGTGTTGGAAAAGCTGCTCTCCGCAGTCTGGATCCCAGAGAATTCAAAGAAAACTGCGGACAGGCCTGAAGGAAACAGGCTTGTGAAAAGAGGCATTTAATGTGCTTTGCTTCTGTTGTCTCTTTATTAGACCTGCAGGAAACCTTTGTTCCCAGAGAAACTTGCACCGTTGGCTGCAGATACAATTCTTGTGCTTGAGGTCTAATGGCTCGAAAAACAGAGGAGAAAGCCAAATATAAACTGAAGGGCCATACAGTCATACTTCAACTTAGCCAGGCCAAGGAAAACGTCTGTAAGCCTGGAGATATTTCTGATGTTCATCACAGGCCTGTCAGCAGTGGGTAAATAATTCCTCTTTAAGTCTGGACTGTATCTACATTATGGAGACAGGCAGTTCTAATAATATCTTAAGACGACTAAACTTCGTTTACTCTTTCTACAATGTTCACTATGTCCCTACTATGTGTCAGACACAGGGATGTATATCAGTGACTAAAATAATCCACTCCCCCCCCCCATTATGGAATCAAAGAATAATCAGAATAAGTATCAGACGGTGGCAGAGGGAAACAGAGAGAAAGAAAACAGCTCAAGCTCGTGTTGTAATAGGAACCGGAGGTTGGGGAGTCACCACACTATGTGGAGCAGGCAGAGATGATCCGGCAAAAGGAAACCTGACAGACACTGGAAGGAGAGAAAGCACATCCTGAGGGGATGCACTGTAGGCAGACACAGTGGCTAGTGCAAAGGGCCTGGGGCAGGAGAGTGTGCCCTTGTGATCCTTGTTCACTTTTCTATCCTTTTTCTTATGTCTTCCTTCTCAGGTCCATGGGAAACAAAAGGGCAAGTATTGGGTTGGTTTTTGTTTGTTTGTTTGTTTGTTTGTTTTCTCTTCACTTGTGAGTAGAGGGAGTTTATTTTGGTCCAGGGATGCTAATCAGTAGTGTCCTAAGAACCAGAACTGAAGTCATTCATAGGTTATGTTCTGCATTCATGGTCCTCACCGTACCCAGATGAGGCCCCACATGCTGCCAGGGATTTTCAGGATATAGGCCCACACAGAGTTCCAAGCCACATGTGTTGATGGTATGGTGTGCACCATAGCAACCCCGCAAGGGCAAGGCAGACAGACTCACAGAACATCTGTGATACTTCTGACAGAGCATGACAATGTTAACAGGCTGAGGCTCACTCCTCTTTGGTTTTAAGAGACACCTTATTTAAGGCTCTTTCTGAGCCTCCCCCCCTTTTGACCGAGGGTACAATTCTCCCCATGAAGACTTGGAATAAAAATGCCCCTCCTTCTAGAGAATCTGATGCCCTGCCCCCATGAGTGCGATCTCCAGTATTGACCCCAGCAGGACATGCTGAGCAGATCTCCATCTTCGGCAGTAGTGCTGTTTCCTGGCCCACAGGGACCCAGCCTTAAGCAGCACCACATGTTGGACATTACTGGACAGTCCTGTTTCAGTTTTGCCCAGCTCAGCCCAGTTCCCTTGTTATGGGAGCTTTTCCTGCATGAAGGAAAGGAAAGGTTATGCCTGCACTGGCCTCCTGCAGCTTTATCCATCTCAGTCCCCCGGCCCTGTCAGCAACTGCTCAAACAAGAACACACACACAGTGCACAGAGTAGGTAATGGGGCACAGGCACCCTCACAGTATCTGAGGCCATGTGATTAACATATGGAATATAAGCATGGTTCTTCCCTCCTCATCTAAAAAAAAAATACATGTGCATATCTGTAGGCGCACGCGCGCGCGCGCACACACACACACACACACATATACAAATCCACTCTTAAGAATATGTACATATGCATATTCATATATGCACACACACGTTTGCACATGTCCTTACTCTCAGAGCTAAGCAGGTTTTAGTTAACACTTGGTTAATTTTAATTACCTACTATTTAT
Source organism: Rattus norvegicus (assembly GCF_021556685.1). Classification (NCBI taxonomy): domain Eukaryota; kingdom Metazoa; phylum Chordata; class Mammalia; order Rodentia; family Muridae; genus Rattus; species Rattus norvegicus. The sequence goes on along the minus strand of NC_141541.1, from coordinate 96,631,462 downwards.
CATTTTTTCATGACTGGCATGGCGAGGACCTGATTTGTGTGAAAAGACTGTTCCAGGTTCCAAAAGAGCCATAAAAAACCGAATTTTTGGATGACTTGTATTTAACAAGGGAATACTGTTATCAGAAATAGCAGAAACTCCCCGGATGGACATTGGCAAGCAGACTCCTCATCCTCCCCTTGCCCTGTGGCTGCATGACTCCCTAGATGGATTTATAAGTCGGTATTTTTGCAACTGAGATTCCTAGAGTCCCTCCAATGAGATTTTTTTTTTGTCTACTTCCTCCTGTCTTTAAAATTTGAGGGTTGATGGCGAGCCGGGCTGGGTACAAGTTCTACAACACCATGATCAAAAGGTCATGCTGTTGTTCATGGGATTCTGAGTCTAACAAAGACAAGAGAATTATCCTTAGTTTCTTCCTGCCTTCTTCTGCTTTTATGATGCACTGTGAACTTGACCCAAGCTAGAGTACAGAGAAGAAAGAACAGACAAAATTGTTGAAGGTTCAGTTGGATTCCTGTGGTTGGCCAAGGTGATGCCTGAGTGTGCCAAGTTTTCAGGGGACATATTCACATCCATTCCATCTCCCACTTTCTCTCAGATTATCTGTTTGGCCTTTTGTCTGGGGGCATCCAATCTAGATTCTGAACACCGCCACAGAGATGAGTGATAGGAAGAGATCTTTTGGCAACAGAGAACAATGTGACCCTAAAGATGTCCACATTTCCCCAGGTTCTTAACCTGCCCATTTCTAATGTAAGACATGAACATAAATTGGTTTTTTAATGCTTCCTTGGTAAGGATTTAAGAAGCCATTTTATTTAATCCCAGATAAATCAGAATCATTGTCGTGACTCTGAATTTCTTCCCTAGTCTGTTGTGCAGTCTCTTAAAAAAAAAAAATAGAATTCTTTGTCCTGTATGTTGTGTAGGGGACTGCTCTTACCTCGATGAGTAATAATGGGATGTTCTGACAGAGATGTTTATTATCAAACTTTACCAAATCAACCACTTCATTTTACCTCCAGAGCCTTGGCCGTGGAACGAAGATACTCTCTAAGTAAGTACAGAGGGCTGTGTTAGGTCGAAGGGTTACAGGAGTCTAAAGGGGATGCTGGGCTATGCTTCTCACAAGGGCGATGCTTGTGGGGGAAGGTCTATCAGCTTGCACGGGAGGCACTTGTTCAACTCTTACACTTTATTCCAGCGAAGAGGAAGGGAAGGACTAAAAGATCAAGGCTACACATGAAAAACAAACAGAGAAAGCTGCAAAGTTAAGAACACTGAGGGGAGGAAGCCACCAGGGAACTGGATTATATTTCTGTTTCTTTAAAAAAAGAAAAGGAGAAAGAAAGAAAGAAAGAAAACACACCAAAATCCTACAATCTGTCTTGTAAATTAATTCCACACTTAATTTTTGAAATTCTTTTTTACTTTTGCAGACTTTGCCAATACCAGGGAGATGAAGTACTGCAGGGAAGTGGCAGGGACTTCCAGGGTGAGCCCTTTACTTTCACCATTCCTTTCATATGCAGATTCAGCCTGGCCTTGTCCTTTGTCATGGCTTTCAAAGATCTAAGCTTCCTTCCTAAGGCATCATCTTTTATTAATCAGCCATCCACAGCACAGTCCAAGAGAATGGAGCTGGCTTCAGACAGATGTTGATAAATGTCTTAAGTTTCTTATAAACGAAATCAAGGCCAGCCATGTTTTATTAATCAGTTAACCTTCGTATACACTCGGCCCTCTGTATAGTGTCTCACACTTTATACGCCATCCTGTTTACACTACTTCTCCGGAGTCAACTCAAGACAGTCAGCCTTTATTTGGAAAGACAGGGAGCAGTGTACATGTTTTTACAGATACTTAATGGCTCATGTAAACAGTCATTTACAGATGCGTCCTCTAGCAAATCATTAGGTGTTAACCAGTGTAGAGAACTACCAGCGAGCATTTATGAACTGTGTTTATTTTAGCTAAGGACCAAGATAAGAGTATAAAACAATAATGAAAAGCACGCCGGTGGAAATACTGAGGATTCCTGTGCCTCAGTGTAAGGAGCCAAGAACATACTAAGCAAACACAGCAAGCGGAGGAGCCCAGCTCCACCTTGCATTTCTTTGGAAGGACTCTCACCTGGGGCTCCAAATGGTGCATGCAAGTCACCATTAATGTGGGGAAGTGGGCTGAGGAGATAGATGGCTCTGTTGTGAAAGTGTAACAATGGAGATGGCTCCACTGTTAAGTGTGTTTGCTTGACCTGAGAGTGTGAGAAACTGAGTTCTATGCTCAGAATCCATGTAAAACTGGACAGGGAGGTGTACATCTATGAATGGTGGGAAAATTTCCATGTATGAGCAGATACCTGGAGCATATTGGCCAGCCAGTTTAGCCAAGGTGATGGGCTCCAGGTTCAGTAGGAAATCCCTCTCCCCCCTCTCTCTCCCTCCTCCCCCTTCTCTCTCTCTCTCTCTCTCTCTATATATATATATATATATATATATATATATATATATATTGTGCAGAATAATTAACCAATACACCTGGCATCAACCTCCAACCTCCAAATGAACACACACACACACACACACACACACACACATACAAAATGCACATACACACACATGCATGCATTGGTCTGCCTCATGGCATAGTTGAGTTACCTTTCTGATAGTAGCTACAGTGATAATATTAGTTTAAGGCACATTTCAGAGAGAAGAAAAACAAGTAGACTGAAAAAAATGAAATTCATGCTGTACAAGAAGTAATATACATAACAAATACTCTTCTGGTGTAAGCCATGTTACTAGACCAATTTTTTTTTCCAGCAAAACTTAGGGTTAAGCTCTTAGAAGCAAAGGAGCTGCACGAACCATTTGTATCTGTGCTCTTTGCCTGTCACGCTTTGGCTTTTCTGTACACACCCGAATCCAACTCTGGTCTATTTGTCCTCCCTGCAAGAAGAACTGTGCCCCTATCATGTCTTTCAGCTGTGGTTCCTTTCTGTTCTGGATCTTCTCCTCCCTAATGCATAGCATTCTGATATGTATAGTTGTCATTTTTATGTTGAGATTCATTTCCTGTCTCTGATGGAAGACCATGGCAGAAGAGCAGGCATATACAGAACCATGAAGCCTGTCACTGTCGCTTCTGAATTCTGTGAATTATTTCATCAACACAGCATTGGGAGGGATTTTCTTTACCTCTTTGATTTTTAGATAGTTTTGGAACAAGCACTGACTATCAATTCAGCAGAACCTGAAGACCCTCTATCCCATTGCCCCAATGCCCATTTGTCTGCAGCTAATTCTCTTTTGTTTCCCCCTACAAAACACTCATCACAGAGACGTGTTTTACTGCAGGTTGGTGCTGGTTATAGCAGGCAGGCTTTTTGTCTTTCCTCCAGACTTACCAGGTATATAACCTTACCTAAAAAGATAAAGAAAGTCTAGCCTTGGAAAAGTATTTCTAGGTTAAATAAGCGGAAACAGACTGCTCATTAAAAAGATCTACTGAAGTGAAAACTTTTTTTTTTTTTTTGGTTCTTTTTTTTTTCGGAGCTGGGGACCGAACCCAGGGCTTTGTGCTTCCTAGGCAAGCGCTCTGCCACTGAGCCAAATCCCCAACCCCCTGAAGTGAAAACTTAAGAGTTCTTTGGAAAGTCTGTTGGTTGGTGTTTTGCTGGAGCAGACACCTGAAGGAACATTTAGCTGAAGAGGACACAGGTGAACGACTAAGACAGATTCATGAAGGAACATTTGGCTTAAGCAGACACAGGAGAGAGGATATTCTGCTAAAGGATATAAAAGGACACCTGATGAAGGATTTTTGCTAACGACATGCATGCATTGGTCTGCCTCAAGGCATAGTTGAGTTGCATTTGTCGGGACTCCACAGAGAGAAACACAGCACAAACCTGGTGGTGTGCTGCAGGGAATTGATGCTTCCAGCAGACTTAGGCTGATTGGTGAGTGATGTCAGCTGGGACAGAGGCAAGACACGTGGAGGACATGGGATGTTTGGAGAGAGTAGAAAAAGGACTCCCTTTGCAGACAGTGACAGGGGCTGAGCTAGACTTACTTACAGAACTAGCTCTGCAGCACTTGGTGGTCTCCCATCTTCCCTGATATTCACTTCCCTGAGAGAGGCGCAACTGAGAACTTTACCCGGTGTTCCTCCTAGTCCCTCCTGCTGATTCAAGCCAAGGTGAGTCCTGGCTATCTCTGCTAGGCAGTACCACCCCTGCTGATTCATGTTTGCTATCCTGACTCAACTCAACTGAACTGCTGGTGTATCCTTGAAGTGTTTGCAAGTGGATCAAGCTGCCTGCTAACTTGTCAACTGAACTGCCAATTTCCAGTCAACACCGAGAGGAGTTGCTCCAAATGACCGTTCTAAACAGGTCCATTTTCCCTGTATCCTTTCTTTCCCATGACTTCTGGTGAGTGGTGGGCTACAAGGGAAGTGAAAGCATTTAAGAACCATCATTAAAAATAAGGATTGAGTTTCTAAAGTTTCAACTCTTAAAAAAAAAAAGAATCGACACCCGCGGATCCCGGCCCGCAGCAGCTCTCTGCCCCCAGACCCTGTGAGAGAGAGACCCAACCGTCTGGTCAGGTGGGCACTCCTGAGGCTGCAGAGCGGAAGAGACCACCAACACTGCTCACCCCTGCCCACATCCCTGGCCCAAGAGGAAACTGTATAAGGCCTCTGGGCTCCCATGGGGGAGGGCCCAGGAGTGGCAGGACCCCTGTGCCTGAGACACCACCAGAACCAGAAGGAAACAGACCAGATAAACAGTTCTCTGCACCCAAATCCCGTGGGAGGGAGAGCTGAACCTTCAGAGAGGCAGACAAGCCTGGGAAACCAGAAGAGACTGCTCTCTGCACACACATCTCGGACGCCAGAGGAAAAAGCCAAAGACCATCTGGAACCCTGGTGCACTGAAGCTCCCGGAAAGGGCGGCACAGGTCTTCCTGGTTGCTGCCACTGCAGAGAGCCCGTGGGTAGCACCCCACAAGCAAACTTGAGCCTTGGGACCACAGGTAAGACCAACTTTTCTGCTGCAAGAAAGCTGCCTAGTGAACTCAAGACACAGGCCCACAGGAACAGCTGAAGACCTGTAGAGGGGAAAAACCACACGCCGGAAAGCAGAACACTCTGTCCCCATACCTGACTGAAAGAGAGGAAAACAGGTCTACAGCACTCCTGACACACAGACTTATAGGACAGTCTAGCCACTGTCAGAAATAGCAGAACAAAGTAACACTAGAGATAATCTGATGGCGAGAGGCAAGCGCAGGAACCCAAGCAACAGAAACCAAGACTACATGGCACCATCGGAGCCCAATTCTCCGATCAAAACAAACATGGAATATCCAAACACCCAGAAAAGCAAGATCTAGTTCCAAAATCATTTTTGATCATGATGCTGGAGGACTTCAAGAAAGACGTGAAGAACTCCCTTAGAGAACAAGTAGAAGCCTACAGAGAGGAATCGCAAAAATGCCTGAAAGAATCGCAAAAATGCCTGAAAGAATTCCAGGAAAACATAAATAAACAAGTAGAAGCCCATAGAGAGGAGACACAAAAATCCCTGAAAGAATTCCAGGAAAACATAAATAAACAAGTAGAAGCACATAGAGAGGAGACACAAAAATCACTGAAAGAATTCCAGGAAAACACAATCAAACAGTTGAAGGAATTAAAAATGGAAATAGAAGCAATCAAGAAAGAACACATGGAAACAACCCTGGATATAGAAAACCAAAAGAAGAGACAAGGAGCTGTAGATACAAGCTTCACCAACAGAATACAAGAGATGGAAGAGAGAATCTCAGGAGCAGAAGATTCCATAGAAATCATTGACTCAACTGTCAAAGATAATGTAAAGCAGAAAAAGCTACTGGTCCAAAACATACAGGAAATCCAGGACTCAATGAGAAGATCAAACCTAAGGATAATAGGTATAGAAGAGAGTGAAGACTCCCAGCTCAAAGGACCAGTAAATATCTTCAACAAAATCATAGAAGAAAACTTCCCTAACCTAAAAAAAGAGATACCCATAGACATACAAGAAGCCTACAGAACTCCAAATAGATTGGACCAGAAAAGAAACACCTCCCGTCACATAATTGTCAAAACACCAAACGCACAAAATAAAGAAAGAATATTAAAAGCAGTAAGGGAAAAAGGTCAAGTAACATATAAAGGGAGACCTATCAGAATCACACCAGACTTCTCGCCAGAAACTATGAAGGCCAGAAGATCCTGGACTGATGTTATACAGACCCTAAGAGAACACAAATGCCAGCCCAGGTTACTGTATCCAGCAAAACTCTCAATTAACATTGATGGAGAAACCAAGATATTCCATGACAAAACCAAATTTACACAATATCTTTCCACAAATCCAGCACTACAAAGGATGATAAATGGTAAAGCCCAACATAAGGAGGCAAGCTATACCCTAGAAGAAGCAAGAAACTAATCGTCTTGGCAACAAAACAAAGAGAATGAAAGCACACAAACATAACATCACATCCAAATATGAATATAACGGGAAGCAATAATCACTATTCCTTAATATCTCTCAACATCAATGGCCTCAACTCCCCAATAAAAAGACATAGATTAACAAACTGGATACACAACGAGGACCCTGCATTCTGCTGCCTACAGGAAACACACCTCAGAGACAAAGACAGACACTACCTCAGAGTGAAAGGCTGGAAAACAACTTTCCAAGCAAATGGTCAGAAGAAGCAAGCTGGAGTAGCCATTCTAATATCAAATAAAATCAATTTCCAACTAAAAGTCATCAAAAAAGATAAGGAAGGACACTTCATATTCATCAAAGGAAAAATCCACCAAGATGAACTCTCAATCCTAAATATCTATGCCCCAAATACAAGGGCAACTACATACGTAAAAGAAACCTTACTAAAGCTCAAAGCACACATTGCACCTCACACAATAATAGTGGGAGATTTCAACACACCACTCTCATCAATGGACAGATCATGGAAACAGAAATTAAACAGTGATGTCGACAGACTAAGAGAAGTCATGAGCCAAATGGACTTAACGGATATTTATAGAACATTCTATCCTAAAGCAAAGGGATATACCTTCTTCTCAGCTCCTCATGGTACTTTCTCCAAAATTGACCATATAATTGGTCAAAAAACGGGCCTCAACAGGTACAGAAAGATAGAAATAATCCCATGCGTGCTATCGGACCACCACGGCCTAAAACTGGTCTTCAATAACAATAAGGGAAGAATGCCCACATATACGTGGAAATTGAACAATGCTCTACTCAATGATAACCTGGTCAAGGAAGAAATAAAGAAAGAAATTAAAAACTTTTTAGAATTTAATGAAAATGAAGATACAACATACCCAAACTTATGGGACACAATGAAAGCTGTGCTAAGAGGAAAACTCATAGCGCTGAGTGCCTGCAGAAAGAAACAGGAAAGAGCGTATGTCAGCAGCTTGACAGCACACCTAAAAGCTCTAGAACAAAAAGAAGCAAATACACTCAGGAGGAGTAGAAGGCAGGAAATAATCAAACTCAGAGCTGAAATCAACCAAGTAGAAACAAAAAGGACCATAGAAAGAATCAACAGAACCAAAAGTTGGTTCTTTGAGAAAATCAACAAGATAGATAAACCCTTAGCCAGACTAACGAGAGGACACACAGAGTGCATCCAAATTAACAAAATCAGAAATGAAAAGGGAGACATAACTACAGATTCAGAGGAAAGTCAAAAAATCATCAGATCTTACTATAAAAACCTATATTCAACAAAACTTGAAAATCTTCAGGAAATGGACAATTTCCTAGACAGATACCAGGTATCGAAGTTAAATCAGGAACAGATAAACCAGTTAAACAACCTCATAAGTCCTAAGGAAATAGAAGCAGTCATTAAAGGTCTCCCAACCAAAAAGAGCCCAGGTCCAGACGGGTTTAGTGCAGAATTCTATCAAACCTTCATAGAAGACCTCATACCAATATTATCCAAACTATTCCACAAAATTGAAACAGATGGAGCCCTACCGAATTCCTTCTACGAAGCCACAATTACTCTTATACCTAAACCACACAAAGACACAACAAAGAAAGAGAACTTCAGACCAATTTCCCTTATGAATATCGACGCAAAAATACTCAATAAAATTCTGGCAAACCAAATTCAAGAGCACATCAAAACAATCATCCACCATGATCAAGTAGGCTTCATCCCAGGCATGCAGGGATGGTTTAATATACGGAAAACCATCAACGTGATCCATTATATAAACAAACTGAAAGAACAGAACCACATGATCATTTCATTAGATGCTGAGAAAGCATTTGACAAAATTCAACACCCCTTCATGATAAAATTCCTGGAAAGAATAGGAATTCAAGGCCCATACCTAAACATAGTAAAAGCCATATACAGCAAACCAGTTGCTAACATTAAACTAAATGGAGAGAAACTTGAAGCAATCCCACTAAAATCAGGGACTAGACAAGGCTGCCCACTCTCTCCCTACTTATTCAATATAGTTCTTGAAGTTCTAGCCAGAGCAATCAGACAACAAAAGGAGATCAAGGGGATACAGATCGGAAAAGAAGAGGTCAAAATATCACTATTTGCAGATGACATGATAGTATATTTAAGTGATCTCAAAAGTTCCACCAGAGAACTACTAAAGCTGATAAACAACTTCAGGAAAGTGGCTGGGTATAAAATTAACTCAAATAAATCAGTTGCCTTCCTCTATACAAGAGAGAAACAAGCCGAGAAAGAAATTAGGGAAACGACACCCTTCATAATAGACCCAAATAATATAAAGTACCTCGGTGTGACTTTAACCAAGCAAGTAAAAGATCTGTACAATAAGAACTTCAAGACACTGAGGAAAGAAATTGAAGAAGACCTCAGAAGATGGAAAGATCTCCCATGCTCATGGATTGGCAGGATTAATTTAGTAAAAATGGCCATTTTACCAAAAGCAATCTACAGATTCAATGCAATCCCCATCAAAATACCAATCCAATTCTTCAAAGAGTTAAACAGAACAATTTGCAAATTCATCTGGAATAACAAAAAACCCAGGATAGCTAAAGCTATCCTCAACAATAAAAGGACTTCAGGGGGAATCACTATCCCTGAACTCAAGCAGTATTACAGAGCAATAGTGATAAAAACTGCATGGTATTGGTACAGAGACAGACAGATAGACCAATGGAATAGAATTGAAGACCCAGAAATGAACCCACACACCTATGGTCACTTGATTTTTGACAAAGGAGCCAAAACCATCCAATGGAAAAAAGATAGCATTTTCAGCAAATGGTGCTGGTTCAACTGGAGGGCAACATGTAGAAGAATGCAGATCAATCCATCCTTATCACCCTGTACAAAGCTTAAGTCCAAGTGGATCAAGGACCTCCACATCAAACCAGACACACTCAAACTAATAGAAGAAAAACTAGGGAAGCATCTGGAACACATGGGCACTGGAAAAAATTTCCTGAACAAAACACCAATGGCTTATGCTCTAAGATCAAGAATCGACAAATGGGATCTCATAAAACTGCAAAGCTTCTGTAAGGCAAAGTACACTGTGGTTAGGACAAAACGGCAACCAACAGATTGGGAAAAGATCTTTACCAATCCTACAACAGATAGAGGCCTTATATCCAAAATATACAAAGAACTCAAGAAGTTAGACCGCAGGGAAACAAATAACCCTATTAAAAAATGGGGTTCAGAGCTAAACAAAGAATTCACAGCTGAGGAATGCCGAATGGCTGAGAAACACCTAAAGAAATGTTCAACATCTTTAGTCATAAGGGAAATGCAAATCAAAACAACCCTGAGATTTCACCTCACACCAGTGAGAATGGCTAAGATCAAAAACTCAGGGGACAGCAGATGCTGGCGAGGATGTGGAGAAAGAGGAACACTCCTCCATTGTTGGTGGGATTGCAAACTGGTACAACCATTCTGGAAATCAGTCTGGAGGATCCTCAGAAAATTGGACATTGAACTGCCTGAGGATCCAGCTATACCTCTCTTGGGCATATACCCAAAAGATGCCTCAACATATAAAAGAGACACGTGCTCCACTATGTTCATCGCAGCCTTATTTATAATAGCCAGAAAATGGAAAGAACCCAGATGCCCTTCAACAGAGGAATGGATACAGAAAATGTGGTACATCTACACAATGGAATATTACTCAGCTATCAAAAACAACGAGTTTATGAAATTCGTAGGCAAATGGTTGGAACTGGAAAATATCATCCTGAGTGAGCTAACCCAATCACAGAAAGACATACATGGTATGCACTCATTGATAAGTGGCTATTAGCCCAAATGCTTGAATTACCCTAGATGCCTAGAACAAACGAAACTCAAGACGGATGATCAAAATGTGAATGCTTCACTCCTTCTTTAAATGAGGAAAAAGAATACCCTTGGCTGGGAAGGGAGAGGCAAAGATTAAAACAGAGACTGAAGGAACACCCATTCAGAGCTTGCCCCACAGGTGGCCCATACATATACAGCCACCCAATTGGACAAGATGGATGAAGCAAAGAAGTGCAGACCGACAGGAGCCGGATGTAGATCGCTCCTGAGAGACACAGCCAGAATACAGCAAATACAGAGGCGAATGCCAGCAGCAAACCACTGAACTGAGAATAGGTCCCCCGTTGAAGGAATCAGAGAAAGAAATGGAAGAGCTTGAAGGGGCTCGGGACCCCAAAAGTACAACAATGTCAAGCAACCAGAGCTTCCAGGGACTAAGCCACTACCTAAAGACTATACATGGACTGACCCTGGACTCTGACCCCATAGGTAGCAATGAATATCCTAGTAAGAGCACCAGTGGAAGGGGAAGCCCTGGGTCCTGCTAAGACTGAACCCCCAGTGAACTAGACTATGGGGGGAGGGCGGCAATGGGGGGAGGGTTGGGAGGGGGACACCCATAAGGAAGGGGAGGGGGGAGGGGGATGTTTGCCCGGAAACCGGGAAAGGGAATAACACTCGAAATGTATATAAGAAATACTCAAGTTAATAAAAAAAATAATAAAAAAATTAAAAAAAAATAAGGATTGAAAAACATTAAACTTACAGGTGGTGCCCAACGTGACTTAGGCATAACGGGCAATTCTGCTTCTAATGTAGTGGAAATGGCAGATTATGAGTAATTAGCAATGTTGCTTAAGGTGGCAAAATGGCAGCCACCACCACTGGGTGGTCCTGCCTTGCTCCCTGAAGGAGGTTCTTGGTTTTGCTTCATAGTTTTCATGTATACTATTTTGAAAAAATTTAATGGGAAACCTGACAATTCTCTTCTATTAGAGAAGACTGCAGAGTTGGCTGTGCACTTAGAGAGTTTGTGGAGAGAGATAGAAGTGCTTGGAAAACACATAAGACCACTGGGAGGAGAAAAGAGTTCAGACTTGGTGAATAGGAACAAGAATGTACTGAAATGATGAAATAAACAAGGCTGGAAGGTAAACTGCCACACGGCCCTGCTTATAGAGGCCTGAAAGAGCAGGAAATGGCACATGTACCAAAGGTTAATGTGCAACTGAGTCACTACTGGAGAATTTGCTTGGGCACTCAGGCGCCTTCTTGCCATTGGGAAATGAACAGAGGGGCTTATCAGCTCGAGGCCCTACAGCAAACAATACAAGCTGTTTTTCTTTGATTAGTCAGGAGGTACCAAGCAGGCAAGAAACTACAGCATAGCACCAGAAGTTTTTTGGTGTATTTTTCTCTACAGAGTTCCAACAAATGCAGCTCAACTATGCCACGTGAGGCAGACCAATACATGCATGTTGTTAGCAAAGAATCCTTTATCACATGTCCTTTCAGATGCTTGCTTTAGTAGAACATCCTCTCTCCTGTGTCTGCTTCAGCCAAACATTCCCTCACAAATCTGCCTTAGTCTTTCACCTGTGTCCACGTCAACTAAATGTTCTTTCCCATGTTTACCCCAGCAAAACATCATCCAACTGACTTTCCAAAGAAGCCTTAAGTTTCCACTTCAATCTACATTTTTTCATGTTGTATATGTACAGCATGCCAATGTTAGTGTAGGGCGAGACAGATGTTAATGGTCCACCCCAAAACAGATAGGAGCCAATCTGATGAAACTCCCACCACAGACTTTATTGTACTTGAACTAGCTCAGGCCCCCTCCCCCAATGTACCACCATCATGCAGGACAGTTTTGGTGGTGGGGAGCTCCAAATGTCTATGGGGCAAGGCTTTATAGTAAGCAGCAAGTGGGGGCTGGGGGTAAGTGTGCAAGCCTCTAATTGGAAAGCTACTGTGGCCTTTAACATGATGGGCTGGGAATCATATCATAAACTTAATTTCTGCTCCCCTCTGCATTGGTGGTTATTAGTAGAGGGGTGGGCTCGAAACCTGGGGGGTGCAGGTTTGTTGGGGGAATGACCTGGAGACACTGGTCTTGTTGAAGGTATAACTTTGAAATGCTGCTCTTTTTGGGGGTTAGTCTAGAGACTGGAGCTAGGCTCAGGTTTTGTTGGGGGGCAACTTGGAAACTAATGCTAGGGACCAGTTTGTTAGTTTATCTGAGTTTAAACTTAGGTCAAGTTCTCTAAACTGGAGTCTCAAAAGATTTGGCATCTCATTAGTAAGAATATAAAATGCTCCAAACATTCTATTTGCCAGTTTTTTTTTAAAATAAAACTCTAAGGGGTGAGAAAAATAACATTTCAGAAGTCACATTTATAAATGATAACTTTGAACTTTTTAGCATGTTAAGACTCAAAGCATTCTATACATTGTCAAGAGATAAGCATACTTAGAATTTTGCTGAAACTTTTCATAAGAATTAATTTGCTTAAGTCAAGCATAATCTATGAATAATGAAATGTGCAGAATTTATGTCTAATTTGAATGCATCCAAACAATCTTATTCACCCATGATAGAGTAATCCCTAGGAAGATACAGATCCCCAACCTAACCCCTTGGTTACCACAGTCTCCACAGATAAGCTTTGCCAGGACACGAACTTCATTTAAGTCGAGTTATAGGTTACGTATTGTACCTAGCTTTTTTCACTAACCTTAATGTCTGTGGTATCTATCCATATATAGTGGGTAAGGTTCAGTCACTTTTTGTGATCAAAAATATTATGACACATGTGCTGGTCACAAATACGGAGGAAATAGACAGGTTAGAATATTTTCAAGCATTTTTAGAGACAACAACCGCCCTGAAGATTTTTCCACCTTAACCTCCAGCCTCACTCAGGAGTCTCCTGAGTGATGTTTTTTATGCTACCTGCTCCTCCGGTGTCAGTGGAAAATGCCCCATAAATCTCATTTCATGAGATATTCTGAATTCATACTTTCAGGAAAAGATCTAGGAATGGTGTTTAGATTTCCCTGGGAGAAGAGATGACCCTTCATAGTTTCAGTGCCTGTGAGGGGCTCCAGCGTGGGAAGGAATTGTTTCACACAGATATTTTGCTCAAGTTTAATTTCATTTCCAAGTCAGAACAGCTGCAAGCCTGAGAGAGGAGCCCATTTCAAACTGCGGTCTCCTGTGAGTTATGTGCAGATCCTAATCATATTTCTTCAAAGATATATTTCTATATGTGATGTAAGGAAAGCTATAGAAATCCATCAACCATTCATTGTAGAAACTGTCCTCAAGCCTGTCCCGCGCTGGAGTCACTCCCACACTGGGCTCTCAGTCTGTGTGGTCAATGTCCATCCTGCTTTCTGTGGCTGGGTAGGGCTTCCTTTCTGCTTCCCTTTAATATGCTATGCTCTTAAATGCCACGTAGCCTGCCCTAGAAACATTGTAGATGTGGCCACTGTGTCACATGTGCACCAGGAGATGGCAGAGGGGAGAAAGGCTTTGTTTATGCTCAGTGTTCTGACTTATGAATATCTGAATGATTAGTACCCTAACACTCTCTAAAAAAAAAAACAAACCAAAACAAAACAAAGAGGGAAACTGAGACTACCACCAATCTAGTGCTATGCAGGCCCCAACAGCTCACCTACGATGACCACTAGACTCACACTGTGTCCACAGGGCCTGGACAGGGAGCTAGTCCAAGATGACCATCAACTGGACGTGGGGCAGAGAAGATGGTCCTTGTCTGGCACCATAATACACAAGCAGGGCCTAATGCTCCTGAGACCATTCCTGAGATGACCACAGACTCAGAGACCCAAGGCACCACTGAGAGGAGCAAGGAAGTGGTGGAGAAATGGGAGAGGAAAAAAATATAGAAGGATGCGGGCACAATGAAGAGAGGCAGAACTGGAGACTCAAGGGTACTGAGGAATAACCTGACATGAGTAGCTGGTGATGCCTCCTGGAAACATGGTAAGTTCCTGGCCACTGCTGCCACTAGGGTCTGTGGCCCTGTAGCTGGTGTCTGTTACTACAAAGGCCAGGTGGACATCCAATTGGTCTAGGATGCTGCCCATAGACATGTTGATGGTGCTGTGTGGAACTGGCCCCACCCCTCACCTGGGCATCTTGGGAGAGCTATCTCTTGGGGCATAAGAGCAGGACAGCTGGCTCTACCCTTAGCCATCTGCAGTACTCAGGACAGTGGGTCCTGCACACTGTGGGAGTTGTGGGTGAGCGGGTCTCAAGGCTACTAACATGGGAGACCTGGCCCTACAATTGGTTTTCTGTTTGGTGGCAGGGACAAAGGAGAAACCCTTTTCCCACCTTGCTCCTCACTAGCTGTGGCAGGTGGAAGAGCTGTCCCTGTCCCTCACCAGCTGCAGCACTTAGGAGAGCAGGTCCTGTACCTTGCCTGTGCAGCACAGTAAAGCTGACCGTGATGGTGGGGGCACAGGCAAGGCAGCACCAAGGGCGTGTGGAAGAGCTGGCCCCACAACTTGTCTTTGGGGTGCTAACACCACTACCCCTCTTTGCCTTGTGCCACCTATGGCAGGCAGCAGAGCAGGCCCTGGAGTCATCAGAGTAGAAGATCGGGCTCTGCCACTTACCTGCTGTAGCACTCAGGAGATCAGACCCTGTCCCTTGCCTGGGCAGCACAGTGAAGCTGAACCTGGATGTGGGGGTAGTAGATGAGCCACCCTGAGCATGTGAGTGTGGAGAGACAGCACTGCCTCTTGTGTGTTGGACAGTGGTGCTGAAAAGGAAGAGATACCCTCCTCCCCTCCCTCACCCCTCACCATCTATGAGAAGCAGGAAAGCTGTTCCTGGGATCACGAGAGTGGAAAAATTGGACATGTTCCTCACCAGCTGCAAAACTCAGAAAAGCAGGCAGGCCTTACAGATACTGGTGACCTGGATCTAAAAGCTTGAGAGCAGGAAGGCTGGTAGGCTGACCAGCTCAGATACTTCTCGGGCTCAGATCCAGGGCTTTGATTTTTCCCACCCAAACATCTACCCCATCAATGAACTGCTGGAGTACAAGGACCAGTCCTACAGACCCAAAACTACAGGATCTCCATGACACAGGGCAACAACAAGATATGTGAGAGGAGTCCCAGTAGGTTTCAGTGTCTAAAGAATAGCAGAAGCCAGAGGCCTTGTACTAGACCAATGAGCATTGCAGTGAACATTTGCAAGCAAAGAAATGTGCACAAAAATGTATACTGTGGGACACACTGTGGCACACTACAAGTTCCACCAAGGGTTTTCTCTGCTGGGAGGAGGTTGCAAGGGTGGATGTCAGGTTAGGGGAGGAGGAGATGAGTGGATTTAAGGTACATGATGTGTTAGTTCCCAAATAAAAAGTTGTTTTTTTTTTTTTAAAGCCATGTAAGCTTTCTGCTTTGACCTTCCTATTGTTCCTCCCTTCATGTAACTATCTTCACAAGAGACCACAGTCCTACAAGTCATAATGACAAGGATAAATTAGCAATTAATATTTGCTTGTCAATGAGTATATTATTTTAAATAGACAAGAAAGTTGGAAGATGTATGTAAGAGAAAATCTTTTAAAGTTATTATAGGGTGGTACTATATTACATACATGTATTTTAGTTGACTCTAAGGCATCAAATTAAGATTACTAAATCATGTGATTCTTAGGAATAAAATGTCTTCTGCTTCCTCCTTTCTTTTCCCTTCTTTTGTTCCTTTTCTATAGTTTCTTGTTTGAGAATCCTACTAGGCTTCAGCTTTGTCCTCACATTCGAAGTCCTAAGTCTTTACAACAGAATTGATTCTAGTTGTTTGCTGTGCCTATGGCTTCTTCTTTAACATCACTGATGTTCTACTCCAGAACTTCACCTGGGTGTATGCATTTCCAAAATTGGTCTCCATCACTTGGTCCCTCACACTATATGCTGCACACGCTTCCTGGGAGATACCTAAAATTCAGACCTTGCCGTGGCACCTTCCTGCTTAGACTGTACGATCTGTCTATATATCTCAGTTGCCTGGTTTGTAGCAAAGTGCTTGGGTCAGCAAATATATAAATTTGGTTTCTGGCTGTAAGGGTTGGGAAATTCAAGAACAAGACACCGGCATTCTCTCAGCATTGGGTGAGGTCTTGGCTGAATCATAGTCAGATAGAGGTCACCCCTTTGGAAGACAGAGCAGGTCTCAGGGCCCTTGTCCTAGTCCCTTATTATAAAGTGAGGAATGCCATTATTACTCTTACATTTCCATCTAATCCTAATTAGTTCCTTTAAGAACTATTGACATATAAATTTGATAATTAAGTTTCAGACACCTGGATTTTGGTGTCAGAGGTGGCAGGGGTACTTTCAAAACACATCAGCCCACTATGGTCCCTGACGAAATAAATCCAACCATAATATACCCTGCAAGCCCCTACATATGCTGATTTTCCACACTCATCCGCCCCAGCTCTCTTTGTCTGTCTCTCTGTCTCTCTCTGTCTCTCTGTCTCTCTCTGTCTCTCTGTCTCTGTCTGTCTCTGTCTCTCTGTCTCTCTCTCTCTGCTTTTGTGTAACTGTGCACATACATATGACAGCCAGTTGTTCATATATTATCTTGAAAGCTCAGTCAAGTTCATTATCATCATAGACATTGAGTATAGAATGTAGGTTGTTTTTCCTCCCAGCCCTGTGCTTCCAGAAGTAAGACTCAGATTCAAAGTCTATCTACAAATACTTCGGCCAGATAGCTAGGCTCTCTCTGACTAGATCATAACTACAGATAACCCATTTGTTCTAATCTACAGTCTGCCTTGTGGCTGGTGCTCAGGTGCCATGTATCTGTCTTGTCACATCTTCCCGGGTGAATTTCCCACCTCTGCCCACTGTCCTAGAATCCTTTCTGCCTACAGGATGTTGCACCTCCTATTTCCTGCTTAAACTATCACATTTATTACTATCAAATAAATAGGTTATCAAATTTATTATTGACAGGTGCCCCATCCATACAGACACAAGATACTTTCTTTACCACCAAGAACCTTCATCCACCCGCCTTCAGCTTTGCTTAGATTAGGTCCACTCATATATCCTAAGTGTCCTGTATCCATCCCCTAACAAGTGATGTCATCTATAGCTCTTTGAACTACTCCTTGAGCATCTGGCTTTCAGTCTTCCCCTTATTACTAAATATATATATATATATATATATATATATATATATATATATATATATATATATATACTCTATGTATAACAATAATTTAGCTTCAGAATTTAGATTTCTTTCACTCTGTAGCTCACCGTCAAGATACATTCTTGAGCCTCATTCTAACTCTGAAATCTTAAATTCACTACACTAATCTCAATCAAAACCTTCTGCTCTGTTGGCTTCCTCTTGTTTTGCTGTCGTTACCCCTTCTCTTCTGTCTTAAGACCTTATGGTATTAGTGGCCACATTTCTACAAGGACCTGTCCTCCTGGCTTTGAATATTTTATTCTCAACAGAATCTACACATGCAATGTTCACTCAAACCTGCAACTGGGATCTAGAGTCATTGATTCTCTAGAACTGTGTTGGAAATGCCCCACAGCTGTGTGGATTCACAAATCCAAACAGTTCTTGTCAGTCAATATTTCTTGATCTTCCTGTGGCTTTTCCCTCTCTTGGCAACCCTCTTCCTCAAATTCTTTGCCATATTCTCCCCTTGTCTCTCTGATATCATCTTCCCACCCATCGTTATGTGTTTGTATTCTCAGGAGACTGTCTTCAGCTCATTTTCTCTGTGGCTGTCCCATTGGTTCTGTGGGCTTGTAAATTATTCACATACTGCTGACCTCCAAATGCCTGCTATTCGGATTTCTCTCCTGAGCTCAGGATTTTACAAACCAATGTTGTCTCTGCTTCATCACAAGAAATTCAAACCCAGCAAATCCAAAATTGAACCTATCACTTATTTCAAGTCTTCTCTCCCTCTTGTATTAAAAGTTTGTTAGATTTATTTATTTATTCATATGGGCCCATGTGTCTATCTGAAGGTATATCACACTCACAATGCTACACAGTGAGTGCTACCTCCGTGGAGTGTAGAGGACAACATATAGGAGTTGGTTCTCTCCCACTGTCATGTGGATTTGAGGGATTGAACTCAGGTGGTTTGGTGCAACAGCAAGCCCTCTGTTCACTGAACCATATCACTGACCCCTGTATTTTTGTTTTTAATGACCTATGTTCATAAATCATGCTAAAGTAGCAAGACTCTTCACAGACACACTACTTTCTCTTTTCCCTCATTGAGTCGTCAGTGTTCCTGTTGAAGGGACCTCTCATATTGTCCCGCTTCATTCTCACCACTGTGTTGTACAAATTCCACCGTGTCTCAGAGTGACCACTGCAAGTTGAGCTCTGCCCACTGGTCTATTCCAGCCCATTCTCTTCACAGTAGTCTGAGCGATTTTCTCTAACACAAATCTTATCTGGGTGACTCCCATGGGATAGGTGGTCTATGAGAATCACCTAACATCACCCAACCAAACCTAAATTGAATATTTCTGGAGTAAAATTACGGTATTACTGGTTTATTTTTGTTTTTCTTTCTGAGTCCCAAGTGAGTCTATCAAATGATTGATAAGAATAACTAGTGTGAAGATGAAATTTAGACCCACAAAGCCCTATTGATTGGTTCAATTATTCTGGCATCTCTTACACAGCTGTACAAAGTGGTTTAATTTCCTTCTCCACTCCCTTTGCCAGTATTGTTCCCCATGTCTAGAACTTACCTACGTGAAACTACTGACTTTTCTGTTAAATATATGATCATGTTTCTTCCTGTGGGTTATATTTTATTTCTAATATTCATATATTAAATAAAACTTAAACCTCAGTACCTCAAAATATGATATTTGGAGATTCATTAAAGGGATAATTAGGGCTGGAGAGATGGCTCAGCGGTTAAGAGCACCCGACTGCTCTTCCAGAGGTCATGAGTTCAATTCCCAGCAACCACATGGTGGCTCACAACCATCTGTAAAGAGATCCGATGCCCTCTTCTGGTGTATCTGAAGACAGCTACAGTGTACTTATATATAATAAATAAATAAATCTTTAAAAAAAAAGGGATAATTAATGTGAAATGAAGCTATAAGGTTAGATGCTAGCACAATATGAGGGTGATCATTACAAAGAGGAAAAATCAAAACGCAGATTTAAGCATATGCAGATGAAAACCTACATCTAAAAAAGGCGTCATCTGAAAGCCAAGGAGGAAGATCTCCAGAGGAACCAAACTTGACATATTTGGGTCTTGGACTTGCCCTGAACTGTGAGGAAATAGACTTCTGTAAGCACCAAATGTGTGGAACTTTGTTACTGTAGCTCTAGCAGGCTTGCTATATCAACTTCCATGGAATCAATTTAGTCCCCTTGCTTCAGGGTTCAGGGTAGCACTGTATATATCAGCAAAAACACACATTGAAGGAAACCTACTCATCTGAGAAGTACTCAAAGCAAAATGGGGGAAAGGAGGAAGCCCATGACTCCATGCAAGACCTGTCCCTCCATACTGGTCCTCACATAACGTTCTACTGTCAGAAAACATCACTAAGAGAGAGAACACATAAACCACAGAAAGAGAATATTTACAATCATAATCTGAAAGCAGACCCATGTCTAGACTGTGCCAGACATTCTCAATGCTCAGTAATTAAATAACTAATTAAAAATGATAAAAAATGTTAAACACACTTTCACCATCAAAGACAAACTCATGACAAAATAACACAAAAGAAAATGTTCAAGTCATTAGTCACTAGGGAAATGCAAACTAAAATCATAGTAAAACAACAATGCATGTCTATGACAACTGCTAAATTAGAGTGGCTGACCATACTAGGTGCTAGTGAGGAGGTGGAATGGTTAGGACCCTCACCCATGGATGTGGAACATATAAAACGGCATAATGATTTGGAAAATAATTTGAAAGATTTCTAAAATGCTAAATATACATCTCCCACAGGACATCCATTCTGCTGTAAGAAATTACTCAAGAAGAATGGGAGCGAACACTCTTTCACTTCACAGTTCTACACACACATGATCATAGTAGCCTTATTCAGAGTAGCCCCGAACTGGTGTAACCCTAATGTCCATCAATAGTTTAGTGAGGATGGTGCGTGAGCCTGTGCATCAAATCCTATCCAGTGGTAGAAAGATAAAGCCAGGGTAGATGGGTGCAAAACAATTATGATAAAGAAAAGAATTCATGTGCAAAAGTTATGTCCAATTTTTTATTGGATATTTTATTTATTTATATTTCAAATGTTATCCCCCTTCCTGGTTTCCCCTCAGCAAACCCCCTATCCCATCTACCCTCCCCCTGCTTCTATGAAGGAGCTCTTTCTCCCACCCACCCACTCCTGTCTCATAGCCCTAGCATTCCCCTACATTGGGTCATCAAGCTTCCGCAGGACCAAGGGCCTCCCCACATTGGGTGCCAGATAAGGCCATTCTCTGCTACATATGCAGCTGGAGCCATGAGTCCCTCTATGCGTATTCTTTTGTTGATGGTTTAATCCCTCAGAGCTCTGGGGGATCTGGTTGGTTGATAATGTTGTTCTTCCTGTGGGGTTACAAATTCCTTCAGCTCCTTCAGTCCTTCCCCTAATTCCCCTGTGTTCAGGCCAATGGTTGGCTGCAAACATCTGCATCTGTATTGGTCAGGCTCTGGCAAAGCCTCTCAGGGGACAGCTATACCAGGCTCCTGTCAGCAAATGCTTCTTGGCGTCAGCAAATGGGTCTGGGTTTGGTGACTATATATGGGATGGATCTCCAGGTGGAGTGGTCTCTGAATGGCCTTTCCTTCAGTATCTACTACACTCTTTGTCACCATATTGCCTTTAGACAGGAACAATTCTGTGTTGATATTTTTGAGATTGGGGGGGTGGTGGTCCCATTTTCTGGGGGCTGTTCCTAACCTCTGGATATGGTCTCTACATGTTCTCTTCAGTTTTATTCTATTAACTTAAAATTCTAGAAAGTGGGTCAATCTAAGTGATGGAGGTGGCAGGAGGGATGGACGGTGGCAATGGCTTGCATAGGAACAGGTAACTGCCAAAGCTTGTTAATTTATGCGTCTTCTTGTCTATTACTGTTACTGCAATAACCCTCATAAGAAAAATCCTCTGGTGTTTAACTATATAATGAATAAGTGAATGGACAGCTTCTAACTTTCAAGAACACAATATAAATCTCAAATTTCTCTGTCGATTTTTCTGACTTTTTCCTGATTTTTCTTAGAGCACCTCTTATTCAAGTGAATGAGGAGGCATGCACAGTAGTACTAATTGTGACAGTATGTTAAATAGACCCCACAGTTGGACACCAGAGGTCGGATTCCTAATACTATAGCCTATGTACTATCTAAGCTTTATGAACCTCAGTTTTGCAATCTCTAAAATGGAAGCAATTGTCATGTTTGTCTCATATGAATCTTGTAAAGAGTAAGTGAGATGCATATGGGAAGGGCACACAAAGCAAAGCCCTGTGGACATAGAAAGAATGTTCTAGTTGTTCATCGTCTCTGGCACGACCTTCTCCCAAAAGGGCGTTTAGTCTCATCCTAAGTGACCTGGAAAAGGAACTCTCATTAGCCTCCATTTTAGATATTAAATATTTTCAAAACACTTTTGAACTTTTTAATTACTTATTATCTTTGTGTGTGTAGTTAATTTTTTTTGCCCGTATGTATGTGTATGTGCTATATAGCTGCAGTGCCTAGGGAGGCCAGAAGAGGGCATTAGACCATTTTGGACTGAAGTTGCAAATGGTTTGGAGCAACCACATCAGTGCAGGGCATCAAACTCCGATCCTTTGGAGTAGCAGCCAGTGCTCTTAACCACTGAGACATCTCCCCAGCCTCCCGATTTTTCTTTTAATTGTGAACGTGTTTTGGAATCTGAAGCAGGGGCATTATCAGTCTGGCAGCTTCCATGAAGTCATAGCCTAACTCCCTACCCACTAAACAGGGCTGGAACAAGATCTGATGCAGAAACAAAAATATTTCAGGGAAATAAAGTAGCCAGAAATATTCAAAATCAGAAAATTACATGAAGAAGCTGACAGATCATTTTCTAAATACTAAATATTTAATATTTTAAAATACATAGATTCTGGGATAGAAGGACAAACAATCTTCTAGGCCACACTCCCTTTCTATCTGAAAAAGATTTGGAGCTCTGTTCGAGGGGCCTCAGCACATGATTCTGTTGTCTCAGAATTCTGTCTTGGAATATTTGCTAAGCTGAAGATTTAAGTCATTCAAGTTAGACAATCCTCTACTAAAGAGGCTGAAATAAAAGAAAATTTGTGTCTACTGCAAGGCTTGCACTAGCTGGGAGAGCTGACTTCCATGGGATGGTGTGTTCTCTGTCTATATGAGACTCATGGTTCCATATCTTGTTTATAAATGAATACAGGAAAGCGTAAAATTCAGAAGTATTCCTCAAGTGGTTATTACTTCAAGCTTACCCACCCAGGGTTTAAATAGTTCCAAGCTGCGTGTTTTCTTTGGGCAATTTCCTATGCTGCTTCTCTGTTTTGGTAGAACAGTGACAAAAAGCAACTTTGGAGAAGAAAGGGTTTCTTTGACTTAAAAGGTTACTGGCTGTCACGGAGGGAAGATAAGGCAGGAAGCTGGAGGCAGGACCTGGAGCAGAGGCTGTGGACGTATGATGCTTACTGACTTGCTTTTCATTGCTTGTTCAGCCTGATTTCTCACATATCCCCAAACTACCTGCTCGGGGTGGGGGAGGGGCACCATCTCTCTCCCACATCAATCAGGAATTAATAGCATGCCCCACAAAGGTGCTGTCTTAGGGTTTTATTGCTGCGAAGAGATACATAACCAAAGCAACTCTTATAAGGAAACCATTAAATTGGGGCTGGCTTACAGTTTCAGAGATTTGGTCCACCATCATCATAGCGGGAAGCTTGGCAGTGTCCAGGCAGACTTGGTGCTGAAGGAGCCAAGAGTTCTACATCTTGATCCAAAGGCAGGCAGGAAGAGGTGCTCTTCTGCAGGCAGTCAGGAGGTGGGTCTCATCCCAAGTGGGTGGAGCCTGAGCATAGGAAACCTCAAAGCCCACCTACAGAGTGACGTACTTCTTTCAACAAGGCCACACCTCCTCCAGTAAGACCACACCTCCGCCAGTAAGGCCACACCTCCTCCAGTAAGGCCACACCTCCGCCAGTAAGGGCAAACCTCCTTCAATATGGCCGTACCTCCTAATCGTGCCATTCCCTATGGCCAAGCATTCAAACACATGAACCTATGGGGGCCAAACCTATCCAAACGATCACATGTGCCCATAGGACAATCTGATGGAGGCAATGTGTCAACAACGTTTCCCTCTTCCCAGTGACTTGAGTATGTGTCAACTTGACACAATACGACCAGCACAGACACAAGTCTGGCTTTGGTAGTTCTCTCTACTGGAAAATGTTACCTCTGTTTGACCTTTACTCCTCCTTTACTGATATTCCTCTTTTCCTCCTGTTCTGATCAGGCCCCATATATGCCACCAAGTTCTTTGCTTTTTACATATGTGATTACATATCACATTCAATGAGGCTCCTCACCTGTGCTGCTTCAGTGATTTTTTTTTTTGGCCTAATTCTCTGCTAGAATAAATCTCATGTAGCAAGATAAAATGTCCAGGTATATATAATAGCACCATTTTGCTGTAGAGAGAGGGTATGCCCTTATGTTTTTTTTTTTTTTAATGTAACAGGTAAATCCTACTTCATAAATAAATTCACAAATTTCTTTTCCCATTATGTAGTACATTACCATTAATATTTAGCATTCTAATTTCTATGTGTTTCTTCCAACTTTTTAAGGTACCATATATTACTATTCGACTTTATTCTTCATAACACATTGAACCAAATAAATGAATCAATGTACTTATCAGTGTTTCCTATTTTCGATGGTTAATGTCTTTTTAAAATTTTAATTCATTTGTTTGTGAGTTGGAAATAATAACAAGTGTTATTTTGCTCAGGCTGAAAGAGGGAAAGGCATAAAAGACGCTAACACAACACTACATACAAAGTAGATGCCTAATAAACGATTAGCCTATGACTCGCACATTACCGCTTTCTGTATTAAGTGTTCAGTGTGCTATTTAGCTGGTCCATTGCTCCCTAATGGTTTACTGCTAATTGGTGCTGAGGCTCTCCAATTACAGCCTTCCCTGTCAGGCTATTACTTTCTTTTGTTTACAAGCATTTGGCCTTGTTTTCCAGCCAAGTGCAGCTCTTCTGATCTGCAAAGCTTTAAATTCATTTTGTCATCAAAACCTCAGGAGACCATATCATGTACTTTACTAAAATTCCAGTACAACATCTGTTGAGTCTTCCAGTGCAATCCAGAATGGAATGGAGCCATTAGGCTTGTGTGGTTTGGTTTCTCTATAATAAACTCTACTACATATATCAGCAATAATCCAGGTATCTAATTAAGTGTTCATTTACCAACATACATTCCTGTTTTTTTCCCCAAGAACTTGATAGAAAAAGTCCATTTAAATGGATTAACATAAGATGGGACTGTATTAACATGACAAAGAGATGGCTCAGGGTCTAGAGAGCTCACTACCTCTCAGAGGACCTTGGTTCACTTCCCAACACTGGCAGAGCAGTTCACAGCTTCTGTAACTCCAGTTCCAGGGGATCCAATGCCCTCTTCTGACTTCCTTGGGCTCTTGCATGCATGTCGTACACAGTGGACTCAGGAACACACACACACACACACACACACACACACACACACACACACACATACACATACACACACAAACATACACACACTACATAAACAAACAAACAAATAAAAGTTTAAAAACATTACAATTTTTATAATTCTGATAAAGTTGTATTAGTTCACTGTGATAACTTTTTAAAAAATGCAGAGGAGTATAAAGGAAACCAATGCTTGCACTCTCTTTACAGTCCAATAGGTCAGCTTGTGTTTTACTCACAAAAATCTCATCCAAAAGTTCATAGACATTAGTTGTGTGTAGATTTGACTTTTACATAATAATACATGTTTATAAATACCTAATGATTGCTACTTTGTGACCTTTAGAATTTATTTTCCCCTAATTTTCCACAATTAAATTTTTTCCATATATGGCAGCAAACATCTTGCCTCTTAAGTACAGCATAAACTTAGACCTTAATGCAACAGTTAACTTAAGCACACACTGTAGGTTGGGCAACTTCAAAAGACTCAAAGAATCATTATATATTTTAAACTGAAATACAATTTTTTTAATATTTGAAAGATTCTGCTTTTCATTAGGAATTGTCTTTGAACATCTTCATTATGTCTTAATGATTCTCAATCTCTATTGGCTTTCTCTTGCTCTGCATCCCTAAATGGTAATAAATAATAGGTTTAGAATTGGATGACATAAGAAACAATTTTGTTTTCACTATCTTTCCATGAGCTAAGTCACACTAATTTTCTTCCCCTCTAATACTAAAGACCCTCTTAATCTTTAGCAACAGCTCATCCATATTTGATTTGACTTTAATCTTCAAATGGCTCCTCCAACCCTCATCCCCCAAAGCTTTTGTTAATGAGTCTTTATTATGCTGAACATGATTATTCGTCCTTGATAGAGGCTTTCCCCATATTTTCAGTAAATTCCAGTGAGGCTGACTGAATGCAGATGCTGTTTGCTAAATTATGAGTAAGAGGACTAATGTGTACATCTGAGGCATTCTTAGGGGGTTGTGTGGGACATTAGGGAGATGATGCAAAGATGGGTGGTTCCAATCTTCTGGAAGTTTCTGACATATTGAAAGATATAGCGTGTCTACTTGCAAGAGAAAAGGTGAGACCACTTTCCCAGTTGAGAGCTCTGAGGGGCATGCGCACGGAGACATACCATTGCTATATCTGTACCCTTTGGTGCAGCAGTATTTTCCACCGTAGGTCCCGTCCTTCAATCCTCATTCCAGCTGTTCCTGGCTCTTCCTGGACTTTAAAATTCACGAACTCAGAGAGTAACTTTTGTCCTTTTCTATGTATCCTGTGATTAACCTGTACTCACCTTCAATGCTTGAATCAAAATGAGCAATCACATAGAGTATCACTCACCTCCTTCTCTTTTGTTCCCCAGAAACCATTTAAAATAACTATTTGATTTCAAAATGATCAACAATCCAGTGTTGTGATCAAGGTTGTGGATTTGGGAGTCAGTTGATCTAAAGGAAGGTTCATTGTTCATCACTTGCCTCCTTTGTGAAACTGGCCACATGACTAAATATTGCCTTCAGATTTTCATCTACCAAGTGGAAGTGATCCTGGTATATATGACATAAGATTAGAATCGTTCATTTTCAGTAGAGTGTAATATGTCCAAAAAACATTAACAGCAACTGCTAGTACAGGCAATCTGCAATGCAGCACGCGGAACAGTCTTCTGTCTTGGACTACGTCCAACATAAATCTATATAGTTTCAGTATGGTGGAAAGAAGAACACGTAACCTCAGGAGTATTTCTGGGCATATAAATTTTAATCTAAAAGGAAATATTGAGGAGGTTTTTCTTTTTTATATAAGAAAACTAAGAGAAATTGCACACAATAAACTTAACACTCTTAGTTCTCATTAGATTCAGTTCTACATGAGTTTTGATGTTTCTTTCACTGTATCTCAATCTAAATTTCTACTTCCACAACTTGAGTGGGGACTCCCTGATGCCAAATCTTGGTCATAGAGATTTTGGTTAATAAATTAAAAACTGGATGGCTTGTAGATCCTCTCATAACTAAAATATATATTGTTGGTTGTATTTAATTTGGAAAACATCTACTCAAAGGTGATATATAATATCATAATAACCTCACTATTATTTTTCAACCTAAAATGAGTCTGTAACAGACACATGGCTCTACTAGAGTAGCCCAGGATCCTCACATGAAAGTTAAAGCTTTTCTGCCTCTTTGCTTGTACTTTTTACTTTCTTTACCTGGAAGCACCACAAGATTTAGCTTTTACAATCTCCACATGTTAGGTGTGGTGGTATGGTCATGTGATCTCGCACTGGGAGAGGGGGAAGTAGGCTCAGGAGTTCAAAGTTATCCTTAGCTACATAGCAAGTTTGAAGTCAGCTTGTGCTAAATGAATCCCTGTTAAAAATAAAGAAAAAAAAGTCAGAATGGGTGTTAGTGAAGCTCCATGTTCATCAGTACGAGATCTGCGTCATCCCTATACCCCAGTCACCATGGTGCACATAAATGTCCTGGCAGATGCTCTGAAGAGCATCAACAATGCTGAGGAGAGAGGCAAATGCCAGGTCCTCATCAGGCCATGTTCTAAAGCCATCCTTTGGTTCTTAACTGTGATGATGAAGCATGGATACATTGGTGAAGTCGAGATCATTGATGATCACAGAGCTGGGACACTCACTGTGAACCTCACAGGAAGGCAGAACAAGTGTGTGGTGATCAGCTATATAGATTTGATGTTTAACTCAAAGACATAGAAAAATGGCAGAACAATCTGCTCCCAGCACAGCAGTTTGGTTTAATTGTGCTGTGACCATGAAGAGACAAGACCAAAACATACAAGAGGCAAAATACTGGGATTCTTTTTTCAAAATGTAAAGTATAAATAAAAAGCCTCTGTGGACTGTGAAAAAAAAGGTCATTTATTGAATATGCTATTGGTTGTAAATAGTGGAACAGCTGCCAGTGAATTCTGTGTTCTTTGCTCCAAAGTAACTTGTGAAGTCCTAGAGTCATGCACAAGTGAATTTCATAGAGTCCTATTACAAGGTAGTGGTAGAACAGAGTCTTCTAGAGCCTTTTCTAGTCTTCCATGGGGGCAGAGCTTGGAGACCTCTCTAGAGATAAGGAATTTCAGAGCCTTAAAGAGTCCTGCAAATATCAATATCTTCATTTATAATTTTAGCAACTTTTTTTTGCTAGTAAATCTGTGATGGCTTGAATGAGAATGGCCCCCATGTTTGAATACTTGGCCCCAGTTGATGGGAGTGTTTGGGGAGGATTAGGATGTGTGGCCTTGTTGGAAGAGGTCTTGTCACTAGGAGTAGGCTTTGACGTTGCCATTTCCAGTGTGTTCTCTACTTCTCTTTTGTTTGCGGATCAAGTTGTCAATTGTTCCTGTTGCCATACATTGGCTGTGCCATTGTGGAATTTAACCCTCTGAAACTGTAAGCCCACAAAAACATTTCACTTTATGAGTTGCCTTGGTCATGGTGTTTTGTCATAGCAATGGAAAAGTTAACTAAGACAGAAGGTGGTACCAGGGAGTAAGCTCTTGCTATGACATGTTCTACCATACTCTTTTGGGAGGGATGTAGAAGATTTGGGAACTTTGGACTAGGAAAAACATTAACATTGTTAGTAGAACTTAATGGCTCATCCTAATAAGAGCTTGGAAGACAGTATTTTTGAGAGTGATGTGGACTATGAAGGCTCAGTCCAAGAAATTTTAGAGGGAAATAGTTATTAGCAACTGGGCTTGAGGCCATTTTTTTCATGTATGTGCGATATTTGGGCAAAGATTAAGGTGTAGAAGTCAAGCTGGTGGCTATCTTACATTCCTGTCCTAATTATTTGCCTAAGGCTAAGTTGAAAAGTAATAGACTAATTTCTTTGGTAGAGGAGATTTTTAAAACTGTCTGATATTGACTCTGAGTGTGGTTCTTAGTAATCACTCTTATGTTGATAAAGTGCAAGTGGGGCAAAAGGAAATACAAAATGTACAGTAATTGAAAAGGAGCACCAGGAAAGTTAATGTTTGCACAAAGGCTTGTGCTGAAAGATCCAGGCAGACTCTGCTCTAAACTAAGATAAAAAGAGAGATGCCCTCAGGTCAAGACCTCATCTCACCCAGCTCATCTTGACATTTGTGAAAGGAAAAGACCTAAGGAATTGTCTGTACCTAAGAAACAACAAATCAGAGCTGTTGCGAATGTGTTGAAAGGGGGGAAGATTTCACCTGAAGTTTGCAACCAACTTGTCAGTGTTGTGCATGTGGGTGACTTTAGAGTCATGAAGCATACACAAGTAAAGGGTCTGTGAAATCTCCCTCCATGGGTAAGAAGAGTTGCTGAGTTCAGGTATGTGGCAGGGGAGTCCCTCCTGCATGGAGGTCTTGAGAGGCCATTGCCTTAAGGTGTGGAAATCAAGCCTGGGTATCATTGGAGACCCCAAACTGTCAGAGATACCAGAGCCATGGAATATCTACCAAAAAGATCTTCAGGACAGAAAGTAGAAAAAGCCCAAGAGACAGAAGTATGTTTCAGGCAGCAAAGTTGAAACGGTAGAGCCACTGAAGCTGAGATAGGACATAGAGCTACAGGATTTGGTGAGTTGCCTTGGTCATGGTGTTTTCCAACCACAACAGAAGAGTAACCAGGATAAAGTTGGCTCCCTATGACACACCTCTTTCAATAAGGCCACACTTCCTAATCATCTCAAACAATTCTACCAACTGGAGCAAAGTATTCAAACATAGAAGCCTATGGGGGCATTCTCATGTAAAAATACAACAAAGTCAAAGAAAATTGGGTATAATGATTACAACACAGTTAAATGAATGTTCTCCTTTGAATAAATGTGTCTCTTCTCTTTAGCTTCCTCATGTATTTTCATGTTGTGGCTTTTAGTTAGTACAAATTACTCTAAATTTGAACTCAATTTGCTACTTTATGCCTAAGTATACACACATTTTTCTTTCTTTTGCTTCTTATGGCAAAATATTTATATATCATACTTTTTGAAGAAATATAATTTCTTCTTTTATTTATTTATCTACCATTTATGGATTATGCTTTTTGAAGAAATGTAATTTATTTTACCCATTCATTTTGTTTCTTAGTATTAATAAAATACCAGATAACTTCTCTCCATACTCCCTCTAAATTTGGCTCCTGTTAACAGATCGTTTTCAGCAGAAAATATCCAGGCAGATGTTTTCCTAAGGGGCCAACTGTGTAGGTGAGATTGCATTTGATTCTCTCTCTCTCTCTCTCTCTCTCTCTCTCTCTCTCTCTCTCTCTCTCTTTCTCTCTTTCCCTCCCTCCCTCCGTCCTTCCCTCATACCCTCTTTATACTTTTCATTTTCTTCATGCCATGCAGTAAGTGATAATTCTACAATCACTTTTTAATATAGCTAATATAAATATGTAAACAAGATAATTCAAACCCTAGGGAGTAAATAAGCATGAACTAGATAAAACATCGAATACAAAATAAACAGCATAAACACTGTATGAACTCAGAGTCCCCAGAGGCTGCAGGTGGTAAGTCATGCTTCCAGCAGGATGATTTCTATAAGATAGGTGAAAGAAAGAAAGAAAGAGAGAAAGAAAGAAAGAAAGAAAGGAAGAAGAAAGAAAGAAAGAAAGAAAGAAAGAAAGAAAGAAAGAAAGAAAGAAAGAAAGAAAGAAAGAGGTCAAATACTCGTGTGGGATAGACAAAATCAAAAAGTCTTTCAACCTTAATGCTTTCATCTTGATTTCTGGAAATCCCACTCGCTGTTGTTAAATTGAAGAATCACTCACCTTTCATTCATCTCCCTCTTGCTGAGAAGGTGACCCACAATAATTAGGAACACATAAACTCCTGAGTAGGGCTGAAAGACAAGAATCTATCTCAGACATGGCAGACCTTGCTTCTGGTTTACATTTGGACACTTTCTCCTTCATTCTTCATCTTGGTTAAATATATTGATCTGCAAAATCACTTCCAAAGGCACAGGTTATTACAGGCTGTTTACTATTTAAGTTAATTTTTATCTAAAAAGAAAAGTCAAACCATAACTGCTCTCTGTGGCATACCCTTCATCACTACTACCGATTGTGGTGATCACGCTTTAAAAGATGTTGATGGCTAATAAAGACCCCGAGTGTCTTCCCTCCCTGCCCTTCCTGTGGGCTGCTCCATAGCAAGGATTCTTTAGGACAGTGGAGAAATGATGGATCCAGAGGAATTTAGTCTTCCTTTTAAAATACTTCAGTTTTACTAGGAAGAGGCAAAGCAGTAGACATGTTAATATATATCTTCCTATATTTGTTTACAGGTGAATATGTCTCTAAAATGTTTAAGAGCCCAACACTGAAACTTTCTCCCTGCCTGTTTGGGTTTAAGGGCCTAGAAGTTAGAAAGGAGCTATGGGTGAGCCTTTTCCTTCTCTCAGTCAGGGCTGTTTCTCCCCTTACTCCCTCAGATTTATGACACTGTTATAGCCGCTCTGTGTGGCTTTTTTCTTTCCTTTTTCTCCATGCAGTTCCTCTTCCAAAGTTGTTTGATTTTTACCACTCCCAGAAGAAGTTCTGTTGTCATTATTTAACATGGAATAGCAGCAACATTTTTTAAAGAAAGCTCCACGATAGTGTTTTATAAGCTATTCTAGTGCCTTCAATAATTTGGCTTATTACTCACAATCCAGCATATAACTTTACCCTTGTTTGTGGGCCTCTCACGGGCAAGGTACTCTTGCCTTGGCCTTTCCCAGAGGCTCTGAAAAGCTCTCTCAGGAAGTCACATTCAGTTTTCGGCTTCACAAATTTCTCCAGTCACCACAAGCGGCTTAAAACTTCCCTTTTGGCTTTTTGTTTCTACATAGGAAATGCCATTTTAGATACAAAAAAAGAGAAGTATTTTATTTTGTCTCTTCAGACGCTCACATATATAAAAATATGGTGTAACTTGATGCATACTATTGAACCTGGAAAATCTTCAAAGACTATGAGAGTTGTTTTTTTTTTTTTAATAGTTTAAGTCCTAAGAAAAAGGAGTGGTTCAAAACTTCTGTATGGGATTTTAAAATAACATAGCTTTAAAAAAAGAGTCTTTATGTCTCTATAAAATGCTAATGTGTATCACCTTGCAGCTGAGGAAGTTAACGTGGATGCTGATTTATTGATGTATGCTGTTTTAAGAGCACATACACACTTCTTTCCTTCCGGTTCCCAGGTAGTCTTTAGAAGCAAACCACTTTGAAACTATTCCTCCAGATACACAAACTCTCACAAGTAGTGTAAGATTTAGCCACTAACCACAGCTTCAGAAGATCAGTAACATGGCCCTCAGGGAAGCCACAACCAATGCCTGGTGTACACCTCCACACGAGCACACTGAGTCCTTCAGAGAAACTCGGAGATGGTTTGAGGAATTTTGGATGTCTGAATGTTTGCTTTGGGATTATCTTTATGCTTTGACATCCAAGGATGCTTCCTCTTGTGGTTTCCTGGATGCTCAAATGAGCTAAGAGCAACAGATTACTGTCCTTGGCTTTTGTTCTTCACTTTGGGGTCATTCTAGACCTGTTTCTTATTTGCTTTTTTCTGTCACCGTTTAGTTCAATCAGATGCTCTGGCTAGTGCTTTCCAGCCTAATACTGCTTGGTCACAGGTTAAATAGTTGGTTTCATGCAACACATTGTAATAAAAGGGAGATTTTGTGGATTTGTAAACAGAGTTTGGTGAAAAGTACACATGTATATGTGCGTTGATACACATTAAATTTATGTACAACTTCCAAAACTTATTATCTATCTTAAGTCAAAACCGAAGCATGTATTAATATACTGCTGTATAATTTTATGATTTCTTGGCTATGTGTGTTCTAATTAAGATACTTTGGCATAGTGATTGCTTGATGATCTCTATGAAAGTCCTCTCTGTGGTTGCTGGGAATTGAACTCAGGACCTCTGGAAGAACAGTATGTGTTCTTAACCGAGGAAATACAGGGACAAAGAGTAGAGGAGCGAGTGAAGGAAAGGCATTGAATCCCACTACAGATGGTTGTGAGCCACTTTGTGGTTGCTGAGAATTGAACTTAGGACCTCTGGATAAACAGTCAACACTCTTAACCATTGACTGCTGCACCTGGGGTCCATCCCATATGCAGCCACCAAACCCAGTCACTATTGCTGATGCCAAGAAGTGTGTGCTGACAGGAGCCTGATATGAATATCTCCTGAGAGGCTCTCCCAGAGCCTTACTGATACAGATGAGGATGCTTGCAGTTAACTATCAGACTGAGCAAGGGGACCCCAATAGAGGAGTTAGAGAAAGGACTGAAGGAGCTGAAGAGGTTTGCAACACCATAGGAAAAACAACAATATCAACCAACCAGATCTCTCAGAGCTTTGGGGAACTAAATCACCAACCAAAGAATACACATGGAGGGACCCATGACTCCAGCTGCATATGTAGCAGAGGATGGCATTGTCTGGCATCAATAGGAGGAGAAGCCCTTGATCCTGTGAAGGCTCCTTTCCCCAGTGTAGGGGGATGCCAGGGTAGGAGTGAGTAGGTAGGCGGGAGAGCACCCTCAAAGAAGCAGAAGGAGGGGGGAGCGAGGAGGAACGTGGGAAAGGGAATAATATTTGAAATGTAAATACATAAAATATCCAATAAAAAAAGACCGAGGAGAGATCCCAGCCACACAATCATGACAACCTGGATGTCATCCATGAAGGTCATTAAAAACCTAAGAGTGGTGGTCTGTGCTTCTAAGATTAGCATGATAGAGGTAGACACAGGAGGATTCCTGGGTCCTACTGCCCTACTGGCCCAGCTCGATCTGAGGCCAGGAAGCCCCCTGTGTACCTAAAATATGATTCTGGAGGTTAGTCTCAGTACACAGTCTTACTCCTCCCACACATAGAGGAATACACATATACAAGCACATGTAAATTTTAATATATTTGTTATGTGTTTAACATATTAAAACATTTTCCATGGTCTGATTGCTTTAGTAAGGTAAATCACCTTCTGAATCCCCAAAATTATTCTTCAGTGAATCTACAGAGTGAAAAATCATCCAGTTTTTTTAAATCCGTTTTTCTTTAGTTTATAAACTGTTGACAAAAGTCTTCCTTTAGACAGGCAATGCAGGTAAGCACAAATCAATAAAAGCCATATCGTGACCATTCTTGCAACTTCGGGAAAATAGATGAGGCTGGGGAACTTCGAGACTGTTAAATGACAGTCTGATGAAGCAGTAGGAGTGGTCCTGATCTACACCTTGTTTGCACATGAGAAAACATTTATGAATTAAAAGTCCGTCACCTATTTCCTTCTACATATGTAGCAGAGGACTGCCTTATCTGGCATCAGTGGGAGGGGAGGCACTTAGTCCTGTGGAGGATTATTGCCCCAGAGAAGAAAGATGCTGGAGGGGTGAGCAGGGAGTGGGTAGGTGGATGGGTGGGTGGGTGAGAGATCATCCTCTTAGAGGCAAAGGGGAGGGGGAACAGGGTGGGAGATTTGTGGAGGGGAGACCGGGAAGGGGGACATTTGAAATGTAAATAAATAAAGTAATTAATAAAAAGGTGTGTCACCAAATCTCACACTCTTTAGAAGCAATTCTAGACCCACTCTATGCCTTCTGTCCTGCTATCAAAACACAACATTCATTTCAAATAAGGGTCTCAACCTAGGGCTCTGTCTGAGCATTCTCTGAGGAGCAAGTAGGCGTCTCTCAACTATTTTCCTCAGAGCCCAAATGAGCACATTTGCTCTCAGTATTGCCCAGTAGCACAGTTTCATTGATTTATAATCTAAATAAGAATAGTTTCTTTGTCACTGGATGTGTTACCAATGAATTAATTTCATATTTGATCTGAAAATTAGTATGCAGCACTCTAAGCCTATACAGTTTTATAATTTATGTTTGATTTTTTTCAAACAGTATTATAGTATCTACATTTTTTAAGATATCTAAAAATATCTGATAAAATTAAGTAAATTTCAAGCACTGACATGAATTTCT
This sequence comes from Rattus norvegicus, assembly GCF_021556685.1. NCBI lineage: Eukaryota > Metazoa > Chordata > Mammalia > Rodentia > Muridae > Rattus > Rattus norvegicus. Next base: position 96,596,244 of record NC_141541.1, on the reverse strand, counting down.
ATCTAATCCAATAAAGTTCTATAATTAAAGACACAAGTATCATGTAATATCAAATATGACAATACTTTTGAACATTTGTTTTTTTCCAAAGCTACACGATACAGCTCTTGAAATGTGTTAGGCTATTTTGGATAGGGTGTTTATTTATTTGTTTAGTTAACTATTTTCTCATAAGAACAACAATGCCAACTAACCAGAGCTCCCAGGGACTAAGCCACTACCCAAAGAGTACACATGGACAGAGCCATGGCTCCAGCTGCATATGCAGCAGAGGAAGGCCTCGTTGGGCACCAATGGGAGGAGAAGCCCCTGGTCCTGCCAAGGCTAGATCCCCCAGTGTAGGGGGGTGGGGGTGGGAGGCAGGAATGGGGTGGTTGGGGAGGGGGAATACCCTCATAGAGGAAGGGAAGGGGGATGGGATAGGGGGCTTATGGCTGGAAATCCGGAAAGGGAATAACATTTGAAATATAAATAAAAATATCCGATAAAATAAAGAAAAAAATCAAAAGACAGAATCAACAGGTGGAGGTAACAGCAGAAGTCAGTTCCAGCTACTTGGTAGTCTGAGGCAGGAAGACTGCTTGAGACTAGGGTTTTAAGGGTAACCTCAGCAACAGGAGACTGTGATTCAAAACAAAGTACAGCAAAACGGAAACCGAAAGAAAATTGTTCACATCAAAGCTATTGACAAATTTTGGGAGAAAGTGTGCCTGCGGGGGTGGTGGGGAGGTGGTGGGGTGGGATTAGCAAAATTACCTTATCTCTTCATTGGCTTTCTGCTCAGCTAGCCTCTCCCGAGCTGCGAAGGGTTTATTTGATTAATTTTTGCAGGTACTAAACTCGTAACACTTAAAAGAAACAATAGCATTACCCAGCTGAGAAACATTTATTACACAACTGAGAATACTTGTTCCCTCTTAAATCCATTCTAGCAACTGCTTCTTCGCTCTCCACCACCATCACCCAGAGTCCAGGCATCAAACGCTTCTGTGTGGTTTCTGAACCCCAAGAATACTTGGGCTAAGATATCTGTAAATGGCTGTTGCTGTGTCACCCAGCTGCTCTTTCGGAGGAATCGAGGCTTCTCATCACCCACAACTCCACACAATTCATAGCCTTACATCTTGCCTTCGCACCCAGGAGCTCGCACAGTGTGTGCCCAACTCACCTTCCGGTTTGATCCCTGCCGTTTCTTTACACCTGCTCCCTGGGACAGGCAATCTGCAGATTCCGAGGAATTCTGGGAAGCTGCGCAAGATCCTAGTGGAGACTCGAGCCGGGTACCTGGGCTGTCTTTCATTCCTATTGTGTCTTTACCTAGTCAGGAAGGAACATATTTTTTCCATCACAGTTCTTAAGGAGATGGTTCCCAGCCCATTTCAAAGAGCTGGCTCCGGGAAGCCTTGTCAGATCAGTCACATCATGTTACCCTTTTGGCTCTCTGTATCTGAGACTGTATTTAAAATGACCCTATCTTTTATATATTTTTCTTTCATTTCTAACTTTTTTGTATTCTTACCAAAGTAAAGATCTTGTGTGTGTGTCGCTTCTAGCACATCACGCAGCCCTTCAAACAAGGTCATTTTTCTAATAGGAGCTTCGTAGTAGTCTCTGAATGAAATCAAATTCGCCTATAAAACTTGTTAAGGGTTTTGTATATTTTACTAACACAACACAGGTGTCCACCAAGTTTTGGGCAGATTATCTGAAAAGAGGATGTTATTTAAAACAACTGGAGGTCTTGTTTGTTTTAGCAACCATACTGGGGTAGATTTACCCTCCGTATTTGAAGAACGCATCTGGAGTCCACCAGTTGGACAACAGTTGTGGTAACATTGAGAGAGAAGCGGCAACTCCCATCCCTACAGTCTCCCAATAGAAGTGTGAACTTTATTTAATGACAGCCAGTTCTCTGCTCCACCACTCAGAGGATCGGTGTGCACCCGAATCTGCTCTCAAGGCAGTTAAGTATCACATACAGGAAATGGGAGGAGTTAGCAGTCATCAAAGAGACGTACTGAATTCAACCAAAACACCCAACAGCCTTCCATAGAGAAGGGAATAAATGTACTGAGGTCGTGTGATGAATACTAACAGTTTTATTCCCAGCACCCAATACATACATTGTACACGTGTAGGAGTGCTAGGTTAAAAGGACAGATCCGATGCTAACTGTATCCCACGCAGATTGTGAGGAGTAGGAAAAGCAAGTGGCTAAAGCCAGTTGGCTTTTTTAATTCAGTAGTGACATCTTATAACACTGGAGATCTAAGAATGAGTTACGTGATTGTTAATGGGGTGGGGCGGTAAATAACGACAGCCATAGAGGAAGCGTGCAGTTGCTGTTCCGAATGTCCTCTTTGAGGCTCTTTGCATAAATGGCTTTGACAAAATAATTCGTTACTAATCAAGTTATTCATCCGATATTGCTGGCTGTAAAGCTTTGTCCTACGGAAGGGAGGAAGAAAATGGCGATTTCAGAAGACAGTTTCTGAGCAGATTTAAGTACCCAGAGCACCGAAGCTGAGACAATCAGTCCCTATAATTCAATTGTCCCAGATACAGAAACAGAGGCAGAGAGGTGTGTCCTTAAAAGCCCCGGTTGTTGGCATGCCTTAGACGTGATAAAGAGGTGTGCAGGCTCCTGACTCCTGCTCCATTGCTCTTTCCTTGTTCTTTGTTAGTGACATTTCGGTTTCGTTTGTAAGGCACGGAACACTGCACGCTGTAAAAAGTGCATACAATTCAGCAACGTTACCATCCCTCCACCGTCAGTTTCCCATAAATCCTTAGTGAGAAGGAGGAAACGGTTGAGAAAGGAGAGGAAAAGGTATCCCTGTCAACTGTCTGGGATGAAAGGTCACGTGAGGATCTTGTGCAAGCATAGCTAATCATGGCCAGGTGACGCAGTAGGTTTCCTACGATGACAAAACCTGCTGTCTGCCCACCAAGGCAGTTCACTTCAAGTTGTCCAAGAGGCTTTCTGCTTGTCTAAAGAGTTAGAACCGGGGTCAAGTTGGTAACAAAGTTGGGATCTGGGAATGGGGTCATTTAATGTGAATCTGAGTCCCAGAAAAGGACTTCCTGAGCAGGGAGTTTGTTGTGTTTCTATCCCTGCTGGGCTCTGTTTACTTACACAGAGTTCGGGCTAGTTTTTCCATTATTTCTTCACCAGAAAATAAAATTCATGTTATTTTTAAAAGATGCATGGTAAAAGAAAATGTATAAACAACAACAACAACTTCTGTTCACGGAAGAAATATTACTCTGACTTAGAAATTAAACCAGAAGAAAACTTTGCAGCAAGAGTATCTATAAAGGAAATAAAAGTCACGTTTATGTTGGGAAAGGCTTCACTGTTATTGGTTGACAAAGGTTATTTTGCCCAAAGTTTGACTGAACTCAAAGAAAAGCTGTCACTGTAAAGGCAGTACAGGCAGGAGTTCTAGGTCACTTTCAACTACATAGTAAGTTTGCAGCCAGCTTGGACTCCATGAGACTCTGCCTGAAAGAGACAATAGCAACAATAAGAGAACACACACACACACACACACACACACACACACACACGTATATGCACACATACACATACATACACGCACACACACACAAGCATGCACATGCACACAAATGCTTACACACAAAAGGAAAGCTATGCCACTGAAGATGACTACGCCCATGTCTGAGTAAACATTAGCTCTTCTAGAAGAACTAACTTTTGCAAGTAATATCCTTCTATTTCAGTTTGGAAATAGGAGCCACATTGGCATAACATGTGCTACAGTTAAAGTAATGTTGATATACAATCTAGGTTCTTCCACTCCAAAACCATTCAGCACTCACATTGTCTTTTCTGAGTAGTCAGCTTATTTCAGTGTTCCCCAAATTCATTTCAACGCCCAAGTTTATTTCCTGGAAAAGTTATGAGTTACAAAGACATCAGAAGCAGCGGGTTTTTGACATTCAGTCGATCTTATTTGGCTGGTCGAGAGTGAGTTACGTTTAAATCAGGAGGGGAAAACCATGATCAGGCTTGGCTTTTGAGTAGATTACCCTGATAGCTTTGGTAGGTCATTCCTAAGAGAAGAATGGCGAGCAAGGCCTTTTCTGAACCCTTCCTCTCATCCAAGAGCACTTTAGGGAAGAAATTACTCAAACCTATCAACAAACTTTGTCATATCACGTACAGTGACGTAATGTATAATATAGTGTAACTACTGTCTCTTTAGTCTTCTTGATGTAGTTTTGAAAATTAAGCTGCTTTCATTTTGACAGAATAATTAGAAATGTAACATTTCAAAAAGAACCTCAAAAAATAATGGCTTTTTAAAAACTCAGTGTTATTAAATATTCCTGCTAGCTGAAGCTTCAAAGACAGACCCCATTTTAAATTTGAAGGAAATCCAGCAGTTTCTTGGTCCGAGAAAAAATTCTTGGACATGTACAAAAAACAAAAACAAAAACAAAAAAAAAACTTTGTCTTAAGATACTCTTCACAGCATTGTTTTTCAAATTAATTTCTTTGAATAACAGATGTGGCATATGCTTATTTTTGTTAAAGTAAACATAAGATCAACTGCACCTTAACAGGTCCACTGCCAGCTTCTCCATCCAAGGTTCCTCCACAAACCTGAAATACATTTCATATGCTGTTTTACAATCTCTACTGGATTCTGATCTATAGGAGATGTTCTCCTGTTGTTCAATATCATTTTAAAAATTAATTTATTTTTGAATGTTGCGGTGATCAATCCTGTTACTTGATCTTTATGCTGTTTCCAAGTCTTTAAACCTTTAAATACCCCACCAACATCTTCATCCTGGAAGCCTTTGAGTCTATTTCTTTCCTTAGAAAATGTCTTAACAGTGGAGCTCCTGGGATTTTTGCATAGGCCAGTGCTCCTAACAGGTATCGCCTAGCCCCTTCCAAAGTTTCTGCACAGATTCATCCTCCCATTACCTGTGAACAAATATCTTCGTTTCTTGGATCTTTGGCAGCCTGTCTTATACTTTTCACTCACTGCTCTGCATTTCCCTGGACAGAGATTCATCTCATCATGGTTTCAGTTAAAGCTTTTGCAATTCCCAGGTCTCTGAGCTCACAATACTTGCCCACTTGTGGCCTTCTGCTCCCTTAGCTAGTGCCTATTTTTTTCTGACTTTAAGGTATTGTCAAAGATGGGAAGGTATTTTTCCATCTTTTCCATTTGTATCTGACTTTCTCTATTACTTCTATTCTAACAAGAACTTTAAACTCTGAGTTTAAGGGCAGTCATGTATTCAGAGGAAAGATTCTATCCGGGCAGAGACAAGGGGCATGGATAGGTTCTGAAACAGGTGAAACCAATTTCTCCATTTTGCTTTGAGCCACTCTGGTCCTCTGACATCGCTGCCTTTTTAAATTTCATATAGAGCCATGTCCACAAAAATCAGTGTGTGTGGCAGTCTTCCGGGCATGATGGCCTTCCTATCTTGTAGAGCTGCCGAGATAGTACTGTATCTGTTTCTCCATTCTCAGTCGAATTGGAAGCAATTGAAGGACAGGAAAACTTTTTATGTGTCTCCTCTATTCCTCCTAGCTATAGCACCAGGCACAGCAGGTAATAAGCTTTGAATGAGTCCCTGTTCATTGATTGCAGATGTCTCTCTTCCTCTGTGGTCCAGGGCCAAAACACTCTGCTTTTCCTTTCTCACAGGTTTTATTGGGGCTCCTTCTATGTGTGAAAATCACGGAGCCATTTCAAGTGTAATGCTCTCTGCTCTGACCAAGGACAAGTCAAAGCGTTCAAAGTGAGTGACTTCCTCAAGTTATAGATACACGCCATCAAAATGACTGACCTAACTCTTTACTTGGAGATGGCTTATGTACAGTTGGAAGAAAGGAAGTGGTGTGTCCAGGAGGGCTTTCTCACGTGACGCCAACCACTGCTACCCTCCCTGAGTTGTGGAGAAAGGGGGCTGTTGATTTTTTTCACAGAATATTATTAAAATAAAGAATCTGTATTAAAAAATGGCTCTAAAATATGGGAAATGAGGGTGAGAAAATTTTTGAGAATTTTATACATGTGTACATATTTTTATATGAAATTCTCAAAAAAATAAAAAGTAAAAGAAAATGCCAAAAAAATCTTTAAAAGTACATGAGACAGTTTTAAAGAGTGTTTATATCTTAATTTCTGTATAATTACATATAACCTAACATAATTTTATAATTTGAAAAGACTATTCTTTAATCACTATTGTAAACTCTCGATAATTTTTTTGAAGATTCTATGTGTGAGCGTAATGTTTTTGAGGTGATTGTTTCAAGCTTGTCAGTCCACATTTGTAAAATACATGATAAAATGTGTGTGAGTGTGTGTGTGAGTGTGTGTGTGAGTGTGTGTGTGAGTGTGTGAGTGAGTGTGAGTGTGTGTGTGAGTGTGTGTGAGTGTGTGTGTGTGTGTGTGTTCTTAAATGAATATGTAGTATTTCATACTTTCCACAGAGAACTCTCAAAGCAGTTGCTGCTTAAGGACAACTGTAGCTACTGCTATCATACTGTGATAGATAGGACCCCAATAATGAATATTATTTACACGATTATACATGTATTGAAGTAGAACCTGTTTCCCGTAAATGCATACAAGTTTTATATATTGAAAAATAATAGAAAGATGAATGAATGGAAAAGGAATATTAGTTTGTTCGGAATACAATTAGTTAAATAAAGGTTTGTTTCTGCGTGTGCCTTTAGTAAGCAGCGAATGTATTTTAGAGGTAAATGTATATCCGATGTAAAGCATTTTCACGTAGTTAGTGGAGCAGCGGAATGGATAGCCCTAAAACCTTAACAACTAGAATTTGAAAGTGCCTGGGTGCGCAGGCAGTAAAACACCTTTAAAGCCTAAGCGTTAACCCTTTATAGCTCATCAAGAGTTTGTTCACGTCTGTTCCTCATACACGCACATTACAAACGCGCGCGATCATCATCCCACGGAGTGTGGGATGGTGAGCAGTAACCACTGGATGAGAAGTCATTCCTTAGGTAGTGGGATCTCCTGATGGAAAGGGGACCGGAGACGTCTACTCCATCGAGTGTGTGACGGAAGTGAACCCAGGGCTGCACTTTGTGATGTCACCTATTACTAATTACTGGGGGACTTTTCTTTTAAGGCAGTTTCAACTACTGCCCAGTTTCTTTTTTTTAAAGGTATTCTACGTTTCTCTTGTTTTGCATATGATTGGTAGCATACCTTTTAACTGCTGTAAGTAATAAAAATATATATGTGCAAGTTGGCTATAAGAAATGCTAAAGTTTCACCTAATAAAATTTTGGTATGCCTCAGTTTTCAAAGTAAATTTGATTTATTCGAGCCACCAGCCATACGATGACAGCCCTGTGTTTTTTGTATGAGTCACGTCCCAGGGGGTCTGGAGTACGCCAATGGTGTACCTTGGACTGGATCCAGTGTCCGCAAACAGGTTTTCATTAGACTTTGATGCCAGGCGCATTTGGGAGCAGGGAGGCTGCTGAAAACCGGCTTGACTTTGGGATCAGTTCGTTCTTTTAGAAAAAGCAACAAAGATCTTTTTAAGCAGAGCTTCGCGCCTCCGCGCCGTAGGTGTATGGCAATGTTTTAGAGAGCAGTAATCTGTTATTGCAGGTGGTCGGACTTCAAGCACTTCCGTATCCTGAGACTAGATCAGACGAAGCGCCACAACTTTTATTGAAGAATTGCCGAATTTGAAAATCAGAAACACGTTTTCTGTGGCTGAGATTAAGTTAGCGTGTATTACAGTCACCTGGGCTTTTCTGCAACAGTAAAGGGAGTATAATTACATAGATTATCCCACATGTCACAAGATTGGAAACTTAGTCACACTTAGGGACCTTTATCGCTCTCACATAGACCCTTAAATGGTAATCTTATTAGAAATGGAGGGAGTTTTCTATTTTTAGAAGATTGTAGAGTAGCAAAGTCATTGAGAAATAATGGGTAAACCTACCTTTTATTTTTATGTGGTAAAGTGAATTTTATTTTTTATTGTTTTACTTGCATTTTTTAGGCTCTGATAAGGCTGAATGTGAGGGTATGACCCAAATTACTCTTTAAAAGCTGTCTTTAAGCTTGCATATCTGAAGGAAAGAGTATGTTTTATAATTCACCTGTCACTTAAGAGTGAGCAATTTTTTTATTCTTTAAATGCAGAAAGAACATCAATGCATATTGTTTACCTGGGAACAAGAACACCTCAGTATTTTGTCCACAGAAAATAAGGGAATTAAAAGCGATGGTCCAGTTTTTATCTAAGGCCAAGAGAATGCCACAAGAACTAAGATGGCTGACACATAACTGAATAGCAGAATACATGCATGGTGTGAGTTGTCACCAAATAATTTAATGGCAGTTATTTGAGTCGGAAAAGTTCATCTTGTGATTTAAAGGAAAGAAATAGGTTTTGTTGTTGTTGTTGTTGTTGTTTCTCTATATGATCCTGACCAGGGTATTTCATAGGGGTTTCTTATTTTTTATATTTATCATTATAGTATAACTATACCACCTCCTCTTCTCCCTCCAAACCCTCCCATATACATCCCTTCTTGCTCTTTCAAATTTATGGCCATTTTTTCAATAATTCTTGTTACATACCTATATGTATATACATATATATTCAGAAATATAGCTTGCTCAGTCTGTATAATGTTTCAGGGCTGACCATTTGGTATTGGATAACAAATCAGTGTGTTCTTCCCTGGGGTAGATTATTTCTCTTACTCCCAGCATTCCTAAGTTGTCTCGTGTATGTGCGTGTGTACGTGCATGTATGCACATGTGTGCATGTGTGCATGTGTGCGTGTGCCTGTGCGTGTGCGTGTGCGTGTGTGTGTGTGTGTGTGTGTGTGATTAAAGCCGCGTGGTCTTTCTTCCATCTGTTTTAACAATGTCTATTGTCCTTGCAGTCTCATATTAAGGCAGTCATACTAGTGAGACTTTATGGGGTAGGCTCTGACATTTACTAGGAGACACAGCCTCACAGAAAATGCCCTGTTCCTCTGGACCTTACAACATCTCCAGGAGTGTTTTGTACCTGTATCCATTGGGCCTGGGCTTCACAGCTTTACGTTTTGATTGGTTTAGTTTTCTGTAATGGACTCTATCTGTTGTAAAAGAAATTTCCTGATGAGGGACGAGAACTACTTATCCGTAGGTATAGGAACCGATATTTAGAAGTAGTTAGGGGTTATGCTGGTTTAATAAAGTGATGGTTGTAGATTCTTCGCAAAGGTCCATTGCTTCACTACCTCTGGGTGGTAGGCTAGGTGTAACTTCCCTTTTGTTGAGTGGGTCTTAAGTACAGTTAGAGAGCTGTTGGTTACTGCCAAGGTATGTGCGCCACTACTGCACCCTTAAGGTTATCGTGCTGTGCTGGTAATCGTTATGATTTGTGGGCATTGTAGCAGGGTAGGACTGTCGGTTGCTTCTCTCCTTTGGAAGTTTACACGGTGCTTCCTGGTACCATGAAAGCTGGAAGCTAGTCTTCAGGGGGAAGGCATTCAGGTCAGTGCAAGCTCAGGGCCCTTGGGTCCTGTGTTTGAAGTCTGTGGTGTCTTCAGCAGCAGGGACTTTTCCACCTCTGAGAGGCCGCTCAGGGCAGTAGCAGTAACTTGTATTGTTTTTGGCAGATTCTTGGACAGATCTGACTAACAACCCAAAAGAAGGGTTTTCATGCTTGGTGTTTGTTGTGGTTTGCCCTGAAGTTATCTGTATTTTGATGCTAATTCCACTGCCCCAAGGACAGCTGCCTAGTCCAGGACTCAGAACTCAGGTGACTTCACCAGAACCACCTCTCCATTGAATTTGTAAAGTACTGGTGAGGGGCAGGTACAGGAGAGAAGGAGGCCTGTCATTGGAGGGGAAGGAAGGATGGGCAGGAGAGAAATTTGAAGGAAGAGGAGGAGACTAAGGGAGAGAAGAGGAGACAGGAGGGAGGGAGAGAAGCTGTGGCAGGACAAGATGGCAGGTGATGTTAAGATTCTGCTCTGTGTATTTACAGGTTGTTATTAATGTTCTCAAGGGACGGATGGTACCAGGCTTTGTATGTTCAAGTGGGCAATTATATCTTATCAATTGGGTCAAAGATTGTTGTGTTGTGTGTTCTTTTATGTGAGGGTTTGAGTGTAAGAAAGTGTGCAGCTAGGATGTGTTTCCGCCAAGATACCTAGCAGATATCTTGGGCACCGCGGTACAGACCTAGCGGGGTAAAGACCAACAATACTTTTTATTTTTATATTTTTACAACAGCAGGTGTTGGGGTCTTTTGAGATGGTCTTTGGATCCCGAAGGCATTGTCAGCCTATATGAGACAATTTTATTTAAACTATATACAGACTTAGAGTATTATCGGGTTTTTTTTTATAGGTAAGTAGTTAATTCCTTATGACTTTTTCAGACATTCTTATGATATTTTACCCCCTTCCTTCCTTTTTCTGTATTCCCATTTCCCTAACTAGAGCCCTCTTTTTGCCATTTCTCCGGTCAGATTACTTGATCCTTGCTATGCCCCTCTTTGTGGCTTTCCCTACCCCTTACCCTGGCAATGATTCCATTTTTACTTTACTGGTTTCTGTGGTTACTCCAGGATTTATACTAATATCTGAGGATTTAAAGCTAGGAGCTTCCAGTGAGAGAGCACCCATGATGTTTGTCTTTGGGGATCTAGACTAGCTCATTCAATATGAGCTTTTCTAGTTCTACACCCATAAAGTTCGTGATTGTCAGTCCTTTCTCTAGAGCTGAATAGTAGTCCATGGTGCGTGTGTATACCACATTTTCGTTGCCTAGTCTCCGGCTGAAGGGCGGTTAGCTGCTTCTGTATCCTAGCTACTGTGAACAACGAGAAATGTTCACAGCACAGCAAGTGTCTGTGGAGCAGGAGGTCAGGTACTGTGGATGAGTGCCAAGGAGCCGGGTTATATGGTAGATTTATTTTTATCTTTTTGGGAACTCCCCACACCTGTTTCCATAGTAACTGCAGCAATTTGCAATCCCACCAACAGTGGATGAGGGGTCCCTCATCCCCAGTCCTCCAGCATTTCCCGTTTGTTGTTTTGTTGATTTTTGCCATTCCGGTAGGTTAAGGTGAAATCTCAAAGTTGTTTCAATTTGCTTTCCCATAAGTACTAGGAATGATGAACGTTTTGTGAGACATTTCTTAGCAATTTTTCCCTTTTTTGGAGAACTTTCTGATCATGTCCCAGGCCCATGTTTTGATGGGCTATTTGACTTACTGTTTTATTTCTTGGATTGATTCCTTGTTTTCCTTCATATATTCTGGACATTAATCCTCTGTCAGATGTACGGCTGGCCAAGTTCCCCCCATTCTGTATGCTTCCCTTTAGGTGGTACATAGTTTTAAAAGGGAAAATAAACTTGGAGATTCCTTGCTCAAGATGAAATCTTGACAAGCAATCAATACTTCAATCAATCAAGCAAATAAATATTTTTTTCAGTATTTTCATTTTCTACACAATAAGATAAAACTGAAATAGCACAGAGTAGACTGTTATATAACCAATTTGTTAATGGAATAGCGAAATCTCTGTGTTCAATAGTTTTTCCTCTTTTCAATGAACTACAAACCTTCTCCCCATGTTTTCAGGTTAATGTCTAAAATTCTCAATATGGTTTTATACAATCAAACAGCTATGATCCCTAACACAATGTGTCAACATCTTTATACTTTCAGATGGGCTCAGTGAAATCTCAGTAGCAAAGTTACTTGGTGCCTGTCATTATTTATTTAAAAGCTATCTGCAGATGCACTCGGGAGTAACTCTGACATGGGCAAAATGGTTGGAGCCTGGGCTACGGGAATTCTAAAGACTGTATGAATTTATTTAAATTACGCAATTTTGAAGTTGCAGTAGGTAGATTTCTCAGTCTTTAAATTGTGCCAAATTGAGCTGGTAAAATGCAAACCAAGGCCTGGGGAGATGGCACAGTCCTGCATTTGGATCCCCCACAGTCACATTGAGGTAGATGTGGGAAGACATGCTGGTAGGCAGAAGTAAGAGGGTCTGTAGCCCTTGCCACCCAGCCAGATCACTAGCCATTGGACAGCTCCAGGGGCAGTAAGAGATCCAATTTCAAAGAATAAGGTTAGGGAGCAACTGAAACTATAGCTGATATTAATAACACAATTTTTTAAAATCACAAGCATGTACACACAGAAACGCCACACACAGGATGTCAATATTCAAATTTACTTATTCTCTGGATAATAGACATCTAGAATAGGTTGTTTTTTCATAATTCTCTTTCAAGTATATCTTACAAAATTCAAATTGTTTGTGGTTGCTGATCCTATTTTTATTTTTTTATTTCTTTTATTGTTTTTTTCAGTCTAGCCATCACCCCCTCCCGACCCCCCAATCCCACAGTTCCTCATCCCATTTCTCCTCCCCCTATTTCCAAGAGGATACCCCCCCAGCAGGCCCCCCCACTCCCTGGGGCTTCAAGTCTCTTAAGGATTAGGCAAGGCTTCTCCCACTGAGTCTGGATCAGGTAGTCAGTCCTCTGCTCTGTATGTGTTGGGGGCCTTGGACCAGCTTCTGTATGCTGCCTGGTTGGTGGTTCAGTGTCTGAGAGATCTCAGAGGTCTGTGTTAGTTAAGATTACTGTTTGTTTCCCAAATTACATTATTTTGTGCTCAGCTTTATGCATCTTTGGATCCCCAGAACTTACCAGGGTTTGTCATTATTTTTTGTTATTTTTCAACCCAGAGTTAATGAATGAAAAAGCACACAACCTAAAACACCCTCTTTAGGATTCAAAACTCACAATGTATATACTGTGTTTCATGTTTTTGTCTCATAGCAAATGTATGCATATATGTAGAAGTACTTGGATGTGGTCCACATGACAAGATAGACTTTATTAATACCTATGATAATTTTGATCTTATTTTTCTACCACTGAACTACCCTGTCTTAGTTTGGGGTTTTCTTGCTGTGAAGAGACACACCATGATCAAGGCAACTTTTATAAAGACAAACATTTACTTGGGGTTGACTTACAGTTTCAGAGGTTCAGTCCATCAGCATCATGGTATGCATGATATCATGCAGGCAGACTAGGTGCTACAGGACCCAAGAATTCTATATCTTGATCCAAAGGAAGCCAGGAGGCAACTGTCTTCCACAGGCAGCCAGGAGGAGGGTCTCTTCCATACTTGTCAGAGCTTGAGCACTAGGAGACCTCAAAGCCCACCTACATAATGACACACTTCCTCCAACAAGGCCACACCTATTCCAGCAAGGCCACACCTCTTTATAGTTCTACTCTCCACAGGTCAAGCATTCATATACATGAGTCTATGGGGGCAAATCTATTCAGCCTATCACATACCCCTTACATTTTTATGGTGCTTGTAACATATTCCACACACACACACACACACACACACACACACACACACAAAGAGAGAGAGAGAGGCAGATACACAAAGATACACAGAAACAGACACACAGACTCATACACATTCATACAAAAAGACACACAGATATATAAACCGAGTCACACAAGGCACATACACACATGCACACAAAGACACACACACACAGGGAGACGCATACTATCCCATCTTCACAGTGAAAAGGTAAGGAGGAAAGAAGCACAATGGAGTGGAGAACATGGTCTCCGTTCTTCCATGCACTCATCTAGTCACCTCAAAGTGAGGTTTGCAATTTTAATTGCCTCATCAATAAGGCTTCTTTGGTTTCCTCGGATCTTTGGGGAGCGGTTGTGTGGGATGGGGTATTGGCTGCGATGTTGGAGGTAGAGCCTAAGCTGGATAAACATGAAGGACCCTCGGGGTTCTGGGACATATGGAGACCCTCTGCTTGAAAACGAACTGGCATGTCTAAGATTCCTGCTGGTGTGGAGTACGGACCAAGTAATGACCCAGCTTGTGAAATCAGCCCTCTGGGGCTGGCATGGGGTCATAAACCAAGCCAATTAAATTCTTAGAGGAAAATATAATTGTGCAAACTTCAAATGTTGAGTTGAACTGTTCAACAGTAAGTTGTTCTTTTAACTGCCGGGCCCAGGCTGAACCCACTACCTTTTCCTGTTCTGCTGGCAACCAGCAACCCACCAAGCTGGGGTTTTGGGAACAAAATCCTTTCCCCACAGCCTTTAATGTCCTAATGGGCAGAACTGAAACATAGGCGATAAATATAAATACTTTTTGGGATTTAGAGTAGATTCTGGAGTAGGTAATGATTTTTTGGCTAGTAAAATAGGGTGACTATATTTTTCATTTGAATGACTAAATGACTTTTGGTTGGGCCAGAGAGTAAAGTGCTGTGGACAGACCATGTACTCTCAAGCCTCATGTGTTGAAGACCTAATCCCTAATCCCTAGTGCCATGGGATGTGACTATATTTGGAGACTGGTCAATTAAAGAAATAATTGGGGGAAAATGAGGTCATATGGTGGGCTCTAATCAGATATAAATGGTGTCTTTATAAAGAGTGGAGACCAGGGCAGTTCTTGTATACATACACACATAGGAAAAACCATGTGAGGTCAGAGCAAGGAGGTGGTCATCTGTAAGCCTCAGAGAAAGCCAGTGCCACTCACTCCTGTTCTGCAAAAGTTTAAGAAATAAGTTTCTGAGTATAAGGCATCGAATCTTTGAGTATTTGTTATAGCAGCCTTAAGATGCTAACATAGTCACCTAGTTTAGGAAGCTTAGATATCTTCTAGCTTTAATTAATAGGAATCATGGAAGACCGGACCCAAGTTTTCAGAGACCTGGGTCACAGTTTTGACACATTTCTTATGACAACCAAAAAAATCTGGGCAAGAAATTGAATTATATAGATTAAAAGTCACAATAAAATTGAACATTGTAATGAGCTATCAAATGATAAACAGGCTGAAAAAGAAATTAGGGAAACAACTGTCTTCACAATAGCCACAAATAATATAAAATATCTTGGGGTAACTGTAACTAAACAAGTGAAAGATCTATACAACAATAATATCAAGTATCTCAAGGAAGAAATTGGAGATCTCAGAAAATGGAGAGATCTCCGATGCTTATGAATTGACAGAATGAACATAGTAAAAATAGCCATCCTGCCAAAGGCAATCTACATATTCAATGCAATTCCCATCAAAATCCCAACACAATTCTTCAAAGACATGGAAAAAGCAATTCTCGAATTCATCTGGAAAGGCAAAAAACCCAGAATAGTAAAAATAATTCTTAAGAGTAAAAGAATGGCTGGGGGAATCACCATCCCTGACCTCAAGCTGTACTACAGAGCAATAGTGATAAAAATTACATGGTATTGGTATAGAGACAGGCAGGTAGGTCAATGGACTAGAATTGAAGACCAGAAATAAAGCCACACATGCACACTTGATCTTTGACAAAGAAGCCAAAAATATACAATGGGGAAAAAAAAGCATCTTCAATAAATGGTACTGGTCTAACTGGCTGTCTTTGTAGAAAAATTAAAATAGATCCATATTTGTTGCCTTGCAAAAAGCTCAAATCCAAGTGGATCAAGGACCTCAACGTAAAACCAGATACACTGAATCTAATAGAAGAGAAAGTGGGAAAGAACCTTGAACTCATTGGCACAGGGGGAAATTTTCTAAACAGAACTCCAATGGCTCAAGCTTTAGAACAAGAATTGATAAATGGGACCTCATGAAACTGGAAAGCTTCTGTAAGGCAAAGGACATAACCAATAAGACAAATCGCCAACCTATAGATTGGGAAAAAATCTTCACTAACCCCACATCTGATAGAGGGCTAATATCCAAAATATATAAAGAACTCAAGAAGTTAACCACCAAAAAACCAAAGAACAAACCCTCACCAAAGTGAGGGACGAGGTTGCTATTCTGCAGTCAAAACTCTGACCCATAATTGCTCTTGTCTGAAAGAACTGCAGGGATGGAAATGGAGAAGAGCCCGAGGAAAAGAAGATCCAGTGACAGGCCCAAAGCGGATCCAGCTCAAGAGGAGGCCCCAAGGCCTGACACTATGTAATGGATGCTTGGCAGAGGGAGTGGCACTATTAGAAGGTGTGGCCTTGTTGGAGGAAGTGTGTCAATGTGGGGGTGGGCTTGGAGATCCCCCTCCTAGCTGCCTGAGGACGCTCACTCAGTCTGTTCCTGGCTTCCTTCTGGTGAAGATGTAGAACTCAGCTCCTCCTGCACCATGCCTGCCTGGATGCTGCCATGCTGCCACCTTGATGATAATGGACTGAACCTCTGAACCTGTAAGCCAGCCCCAATTAAATGTTGTCCTTTATAAACTTACATTGGTAATAGTGTCTGTTCACAACAATAAGACCCTAAGAGACACCATTATTGAGGTTATGAAGCACTCACAAAAAGGGACCTATCATGACTGCCCCACAAAAGATGCAACAAGCAGCTGAAAGAATCAGATGCAGATATGTGCATTCAACTAAAGAACAGAAGCTGCTGACCCCTCTGGTTGAATTAGGGAAAAGCTGAAAGAAGCTGAGGAGGAGGGCAACCCTGTAGGAGGACCAGCAGTCTCAATTAACTTGGACCCCTGAGATCTCTCAGACACTGGACCACCAACCAGGCAGCACACACCAGCTGATGTGAGCCCCCCTACACATATACAACACAGGACTGCCTGGTCTGGGTTCAGTCAGAGAAGATGCACCTAATGCAAGAGACTGGAGGTCCCAGGGAGTTTAAAGGTCCAGTGGGGAGGGTGGGGAGGGTGGGGTGGGTGGGGTGGGGACATCCTCATGGAGACAGGAGGGCAGGGAGGAGGTATGGGATGTGGAACAGTCGGAAGGTAGATCGGGAGGGGAAGAAAATCTGGTGTCTAAAAACTAACAAACAAACAAGTAAACAAACAAATAAATAAAACAAAAAACAATACAGAAGTTCTCATGCAAAGATTGAGAGTGTCTCTTCACTAGGCCATTCAAGGAAAGGCTTTGAGGCTCAGGCTGGATTAGTGATGTGGGAAAGGGCTGGGGACCAATCTCAGTGCACAGCACCTGCCCAGTGCGTTTAAAGTTGGGCTCCATCCTTGGGATTGCAAAAGATGAAGGAGCCAAAGAGGGGGGGTGATCAGGCTTCTCTGGGATTGGCTTTTCTGTCTTCCCATCCTCTCCTTAGCTCACTCAGAGCAGACTTGTAGTCGGGGTATTTGAATCCTCACCAGGCTCTAAATGCCTGTTTTTTCTTTAGCTAAATAATCTCTCACACAAACACAGTGGCTTCTGGAATGATCCTTGCAAACCCCTGCTCTGTGCAATGGTTACTCTGGAGTTATCAGTCAGCAGAAGCACTTCGTGTAGACGCCTGCAATTGGTCATTCTCAGCCTCGTCCTCTGGAGGTGACAGAGCGTACTGTGGTACCTCGAGTTCAAGCGAAAGTTCCTGGGTGCCTATACAGAAGACTCAAGAATTTGGGGTGTGGATAAGTTGTTCGGTTCCAGAATTCACTGAGTATCAGGTTGGGTTATGAGGGCTGAGGTCACACGTGTGACCCTCTCTCCATTTCACAGGCACACCCTCCCCTCTCGTTCAAGACAAAAACTCATAAAAGTGCGCCAGGGAAATATGATTTTTTTTTCACACTTCACAAAGCTGTCAAAAAGCCTAGGTTGGCCAGTTTTGCTTTTAACTTGCAAAACCCTTCACACAGCTCCAGCCCAGCTTGGAATCTAATGGCCAACCAGTTGTATTTCCTTCCACAGAACAGTAGACTTGTTGTTGGAGAAGATGGCATGCATGTCAGACAGAGCCTGCGAGGTTTGGAAGAGCAGAGGCCCTGGCTTTTGCAGAGACGACCTTCATGTCAGCATCGGGTTAAAAGAACAGAAGTATGTAGTGTCTATCTGTGTGGGGATGCCTGTGTGTGTTGACTGACAC
Organism: Rattus norvegicus; assembly: GCF_021556685.1. Taxonomy (NCBI): domain Eukaryota; kingdom Metazoa; phylum Chordata; class Mammalia; order Rodentia; family Muridae; genus Rattus; species Rattus norvegicus. The sequence continues at coordinate 96,578,313 of NC_141541.1, read as the reverse complement.
AAGCATCTTGCCTCTTGGACCTGAGTCACATTTTCTCTTGCATGTTGTATATGGCACAGCTGTCAAATAATTCTGTACCAGCTTTGGGATCTAGGCTGTGAGGTTTGATCTCACTGTCTTTGAGATAATATGACATAATTCTTGGTCCAAGCTGCTTTTCTTCAAGGACTTTCCTTTTCCTAGCCTATCCCATGCCAACTCTAAGAGTGCTTAGTTAATGGCATCTCCTGTGCTGTTCTTTTCCCCTTCTTTGCTGAATAGCTACATCAATGGTTTACAAAATGTGGTTCCTGGGTATGTGGGAGTTTGCTAGAAAGACAGATCTTTCTGCTTGACCCTGTGCTGTCTGCATCACGGAGGCAGTATGCTAACTGTGGCTTGCTTGCCATGGTTGGACTTGCTCTGTAGGAAGCTTCAGTGTTATGGTTCAACTTTTACAAGTGACAGAACGGAGCTCAGAGAAAAGACATTGAAAGTAGTGGCATGGGTGGCCTGGCCAAGTGTTAGTCGAGTCCTCGTTGTATTTGCTGTGCAACCCAGTGAGATGAACTCTCACCCCTCTTTATTCTTCAATTACCAATGCCGATGAGGCCTAGGAGTCCCTGCAGAAGATGGAGAGGAAGATCATAGGAGCTTCGGGATCTCATGTGCACAGCAGGGTAGTCACGGATGAGCTCACAGCAGTTGTGACACTGTGTACAAGGCCTGTGCATGCTCAGTCTAGACAAAATCCAAGCCTGGAGAGAAGAGGTGGCAGACCAGACAGTGTATGGAGAAAACTAAGACCTTCAAGCTTTGGACCTGCATCGCAGTTCCACTTACCCAGAAGCCATGAACTTGGAACAATTACTTAACTTCTCCGAACTGCAGCATCATCAAATGCATAGCAGAGGTAACAATACCTCCCTTATGGGGTTACTGTGAGGATTGTAGCTGTAAAAGGACATAGTACAAGGCCCAGTGGAGAGGTGGTAAATTATTACTGACCTGATAGGTTTGTTGAAAAAGGCAGAGATAACAAAGATAAAACTTCCAGCATGCCACACGCTCTTAAGAAATGCCAGGTTTTTGGGGTTTTTTTTTTGTTTGTTTGTTTGTTTTTGTTTTTTTTTTTTGAGGAAATGCATTGCATTCAGTACTGATGACTGTGATGTCCACCTTCCAAGCAAGTCAATTGGATGGTGGCTGGGAGAGCTAGAAGTTAGAAGGGGTAGTAAGCAGAAAGAATTATAGACAACCCGGCTTCCTGTACTTGAGTACACTAGAAGCAGCTCTCTGAGTATGAAAATCTCTCTCTGTCTGTCTGTCTGTCTGTCTATCTATCTATCTATCTCTGTCTCTCCTTTGCTTGCCTTTTTTTCTTTTACATACATACATGCATACATACATACATACACACACACACACACACACACACACACACACACACACACACACACACACATTCTCTTTGTCTATCTGCCTGCCTGCCTGCCTGTCTGTCTGTCTCTGTCTCTCAACCTTGATATCCTGATCTTCCTTCCACCGCCTCTGCTGTGATGGGATCACAGTCAAGATCTACCAGAGCCGACTTCTAATTCCCTTTGAAAAGATGAATTTGGGGGAAGAGTAACATAGCAACTGAGGAATGTAGCATGCAGGTGTTTCAGAGGTCTGAGAGTATTTGCTGATTTTACTAGATAACGACACAACCAAAACACAATGTGGCCTAAGCTAAATTCACCTCTTCCACCCCACGTTGTAATTAAGCTTTGTTGAATGCAGTTTTCTAATCATGGACTCCAATCCTAGACATTCCCTGGATCCTGGGCAATCTTACACTACCCAAAACTTGGGTCCAAGTACAGACTCTCAGCCTAACATTCATTTAGTTGCTATTTTGGTTTTGATGAAACTTTACCAAGGCTTAATCGGAGTCAAATACATAGAACTAAGAAATCGCTTTGGATTAAAAATCTTCATTGAAAAGTGAACGAATTTGTTACAGAGCTAACTTGCTTCCTAGTTCTTTGAAAAAAATACAGTTAATGAAACTGGGGTGTATAGGCCTGTGGGCTTCCTTTATAAAGGAAGAGGAAGAATGTGTAAAGTACTCTTTAGTTGCTGGAGAGACAAGGCAGAAAGTGCCAGCTTGGGACTAACAACGCTGGTAATTAACAGATTTCCTAAGAAAGCAACTTGAGCACATGTTCTGCTCATATAGCTGATGTCACATGTTACTGGGTAAATGGATGAGGTGAGTTTTGAGCAGGTCTGCAGCCCTGTGCTCTCTACAGGCATCAGATGCCTTCATTCTCCACAGATGAGCAGCCAATGTTTACAGTGTGCAGGAGTACTGGCCAGATCTGTCCCTGCTATTCATGTGTCATTGAGAGCTAACCTGTGACAATAGTGTTGGTGTCAGGTTCCTGCCAGGGCATGCTACCCACTTCAGATTAGCAGAAACAAGTCTTTTCAGCAGCCCACTGACTTCAAAGAGTCTGAATGGATCAGAGGGCCACCCTGTCCTGGATGTCCTTTCTTCTCTCTGCCAGTCCTTTAGGTCTGAGTTTCCGCTCAGCTGTCACATACTCTTTGCTCGGATTTGGCTATGCATATGCCTACATGTGCTGCTCCTTGGCCACGCCTCTCTTCTTCCTTTACTGGATGTCAGAGCTGTCTATCACTGGCCAGTTCCTCCTCACCACCCCTAATGTCTGATTCTCCTCCCTTCTACAGCCCAGAATATTCCAAGTCACACTGAGTCCTATTTGCCTGGCCCCGCCCTACCTCAAATAGGCAGTTATGTGTGATTCAGGAGTCTTACCTTTGCCAGCAAACAGACATTTAATTAGCAACCGTGTTTCACACTCTTTCCTGCTTCAGGTTGCTTAGGAGTCATTTGCTTTGGAGAACATTATGTGTGTGTGTGTGTGTGTGTGTGTGTGTGTGTGTGTGTGTGTGTGTGTACATGCTCTCTGTTTATGCTGCAAAATATAACTAATAGCTACCATCTAACAATACAGTTTCTCTTCACTGTTTTATACCCATATATTGTACTTTATGTGACCAAAGCGGGGGAAATCAAAGAATTTCTTCATATTGACTGCTATGAAATATGTACTTCTGTGCCTGTTTTAAAGATGAAAATCCCATTTGTCTTCATATAATTATGCTAAAGCATAAAAAGATGCTGTACTATTATGCTTTCTTAAAGTGAGTCTACCCTTTTGAAATAGCTTTATTTTACACACACACACACACACACACACACACACACATACACACACACACAATATGAGCATGCACACATGCACAGGCACATACACACCTGTGTGCCAAGGTTCAAGAGTCAGCTCTGTCCCTCCACCATGTGTTTCCAGAGCCCAGACTCACAACATCAGACCTATGGGCCAGTACTTTTATCCAAAGGCATCTTGCTGGCCTCTCCTTTTGAAATATCTGTTCTCTGAGCTATTAGCCAATTAATTGTGTGTAAGCATCATAAATCTCGACTTGAATTTGGATCAAACAAGTGCAAACAGGGTTAATGGTGCCATTTCTGAAATGCTATGTGTGTCTACACATTGACCTGTGAAGACCTTGTAAGCCTGTAAAATTTCTGTTGGGCTATAGTCGCCAATGCTACTTTTGCCTTCTGAAGAAACTCTGCTTCTCATCCTACAGGTTCCAGTCACAGCAATGAAGACATAGATGTAGAACATCTTTGAAAACTTTATTTTATTCGAGACACACTGGATATGATATGCGTTATATGATCCTTATAACTTCACCCAGTCCACCTGAAGAAATCATAAACACCAGAGGCAAAGTATCTTCTCTAACACCGTTCATCAGCGGTCAGAGAAGAGAGGAACCAGCTTTGTCCTGGAGCCCGCCTTCATCTCTATGGTCTACCTAACCAGAGTTCGGCCTTCCGGCATGAACACAGTTGCAGTCTTCCAAGAGACTGCAGTAAACGGGGGGAGAAGGAGCTGGACAGCTTTATCTAGTTTCACCGCTTCTCCAACCCCTAAAAACCCAATAATAACAACGGTGAAGGGATTTCTTTTAAAGACACATTCAGAAAGAAGGGGAAGTGGGTTGTGGATGGTATCAATCAAATGGAGGAAGCTGGACACAGGACACGGGAATTAAGACGAGCTGAATATGACTGCAAGTGGAAAACCTACCTGTGACCAGTGAAAGCCCCAGGCCCGTCCTTGTCTCCACAGACAGTGGTGCTAGATGCCCTGGGCTGGGAACGAGGGAAGAATGTTTGACCTGTAGAGAGACTGACTCTAGATCTGCCTGGAAGAGTTCTCCCACCTTCAACTTAGTTCTCCCACCTTCAACTTTCCTCGACATCGAAGACTTATTTCTGTACTTGAAAGAATCGTTAAAATCATTCAAACTTGGAGTTTTAAATGACAGTTTCAATTCCTTTAATAAATACCATTTCACACTCATGAGAATGGTTAAAATATCAGACTGACAGAGCTAAGCATTAGTGGGGGTACTAAAAAAAAACCAGAGCTCTTGTATTATGTATGTAGACTCGTAAAATAGCAAAACTGCTTTGGAGAACCGTTGGAGAGTTTTCTGGAAATTTAGACTTATATTCACCCTACCGTCAACCACTTCGACTTCCAGATATTTATACAAGAAAAACAAATGAAAGCGTGTGTCCATGAACAGATTCACAGAATCTGTTTTTGTCAACTGTGTTTAGACTTGCCAGAAGTGGGAAATCACCAGAATTTCCATCTACAGGAGGATAACAGAGACACATGGTGACCCCAGGAGAACACTCGATGATAAGAAGGAGTGGCTCACTTGTGTTCTTGACCATCTGATGGCTCCCAAGCATGGTGTTGAGCTTCCAGGGCCAGACAGAGTAATGTGTACTATGTGGCTGTTTTAACCTGAAACCTAGAACCTTCACATAAAGTTATTTGGGGGATAGAATCAGACAATGGCTTTCTAGGATAGAAGAAGAGGCTGACCAGAAAGGAGTGTGCAGGAGTCTACACAGACAGTAGAAATGCTGAATACCTTGTAAAGGGTGTTTTATTTTTTCTAAGTATGCAAAACTGTCAAATGACAGTAATTGGTGCTTTCTGTTGTATACAATTATGTGCTGTGGATTTTTAAATGCTGCGAGTGATATTAACAACGTGACAAGTTCTAGGATCTCCTAGGAGACAAGTTTCTCGGCATGTCTCTGAGGGAGCTTAATTGGTGGCATGGCCCGCCTTACTGGGGCAGTTAGCCCTGACTAACTCCATGGGCTGGAGCCTCAGGCTGAGTGAATAAGAGGAAGTGAGGTGTATATCAGCATTTGTCATTCTCTGCCTCCTGACTCTGGATGTAATGTGACCAACTGCCTCATATTCTTACTGCCATACCTCTGAGCCATGATGAGCTACAATCCGTAAGCGGTTCCAGTCACTCTTTCTTTGACTTCTGTCAGACACTCTGTTTCAGCAAAAAAGTAACTAACTCACACTAGTACCAAAGTCATAGTGCACCTAGAGATCTTTACCTAAAATAAATTTTTAAATGTTATGTTTTAGAAACTTCCCATGAGCTTTTACAAACCAATTAATTCCTTTCTTGTGTTTCCTTGAGTTGACATTTATAATATATCAAATTTATAGGCAAGGAAATGAAGCCTATAAAGAAAAACAAAACGTTTGCCCAAAGTTACACATTGCGTCAGAGTCAGAGCTGGTATTTGAACCCAAGAACATACCTTCAGATTCTGTAAACTATGCTATTGCACTGTGTGACCCCTTGATGCCCAAGAAGTCCGAGAGGTAGTAAGGAAATAAGGGTGAAGATACAGGCATTCAAATGATGAGCGAAGCTGACAAGTTTTGCTAGCCTGGAGTTGGATTGGCAAGTGTGACTGAGGCAATGGGGAAAACAGGTATTTCTCTCCCTCTTCCTTGATAATGGGTGCCATTGTTTGTCCAGAGCGAGGAGAGGCCTGGCTAATGTCTTCTCAGGTGTCCTCACAGTGATAGGATACATGACACACACACTCCAACTGAAAAGGAAACATAAACCCGAGCTTGCCACTGTTTTAGTGGATTGGGTCCACATTTCAAGGCAGAGGATGAAAACTGTATGCTAAGTATATGAGACTGAAGATACAAAGTTGAGGTCCGCACTGCCCTGGGAGCCCCTACCTCAGCCCAGGATGGCTTATCACCAGACTTCTTGTAACATGAGAAGCAGAGAGTTCTTTGGTCAAACTGTTATACTGTTTTAAAATAGATGATTGTATGCTCTTACATCTAGGTCGGAATAAAGCTTGCACGAACTGGCAGCAGGTAACAGACCATCTCTGAAAATCAGTTGACCCTGTGTTCGTGATACTTCTCTCTCTGCCACAGTTTGTAATAAAGAGGCATTTATGTGCACTAGTTTTTGCTAAGAGTTACAAGAGATTTTACTGTTTTATTTCTGAAATGCTAAGGTACATTATCATTGACGATGATAGTTGTCAAAAATGTTCGACTCTTTTTGTTTTGAAGACATTAAATGGTCGAAATTAATTTTGTCATCTCTTTTTTTTTTAAAGCCGGCTTATTTAATATGAAATAGGGCAAATACTTAGTACTTGTTGCCTATTTGCACCACTGATCGATGTTTTGAATTCTATTTTATTCAACTTCATGCTCATAAAAGTTATTTGCAGGGACATCATTGTTAGAAATATGTACCAAAAACCCAGGCATAGTTGAAGGCGCCTTTAGTCCCCGCACTCAGGAAGCAGACTAGGTGCACCTCTGTGAGTTTAAGGTCAACGTGGTCTACATTATGAGATCCAGGCAAGCCACAACTATGTAGTGAAACCCTGCTTCATAAAAACAAAACAGATAATTATTATAAATATTTTTTAAAAATGGATCAGAGTGATTGAGCAATAATTGTAGGACAGCAGGCCACAGTTTGCAATTTATAGCCAGATACAAAGTCTTCCTAACATCACTCATGAGTCAGATTTCCAACTATTGGCTAGGACCTGGCCAAAGGCTGACAGAAACTTAAGAGTTGATGACAACCGTAAATTTCGTCTTCCAAACAGAAAAGAAATCTGAAAAATATTATCATCTAATGTATTAAATCTCTTAATGGTCTGGAATTTTTTTTCCCCTTGTTTAGAGATAAAAGCGAGAGACTCTTGGCAGACATAATATAAAGCTTTGTGCAGAAATGATTTTGCAAGGAAAATGGTTTCTTGTAAATCGATCAATCATCAATCAAAGAACTGTGGCTTTCTAATTAGGTGGTTGGAATAAAAATGGCCTCCACAGGCTCACATATATTTGAGTGCTTAGTCACCAGGGAGTGGCACTATTTGTAAGGCTTAAAAGGATTAGGAGGTGTTGTCTTGTGAAAGTAGGTGTGGCCTTGTTTGAGGAAGTGTGTCACTTCCGGGGAAGGGGTTAAGGTTTCAAAAGCCCAAGCCAGGTCCAGTGGCTTTCTCTTCCTCTTTGGGCCTATAGATCAGGATATAAGTCTTAGCTACTGCCTGAGGGCCATGCATGTTGCCATGCTTCCTGTCATGGTAATAATGGACTAAACTTCTGAAACTGTAAGCAAGCTTCCGATTAAATGCGTTCTCTTATATGAATTGCCTTGGTCATCATGTCTCTTCATAACAATAGAAGAGTGACTAAGACATTAATGAACCTGAGACAACATGAACATTTTTCTCTGTGATTTAGTTTAGGGTAGACAGAATATTTCTACCTAGAATGAAGCATGAGAAAGGAGATGTTGTGTAAAGAGTTTACACAACAATATGAAAGGCCGCATTCCAGAGCACAATGAACAATGTCATGTGTTTAGTTTCAAAAGGTAGAAGCGAAACTAGAACTTGGGATTGAAGTAATGATATAGAAGTAAAGTTTAAATGTTAGCTTTTTGATTTCTGAGTCACTTTGGAACACCGTGCCCTGTTATTTCTGGATGAGGCCTTTTGAGAGCATGGGTATGCATTTGCTGGACAAGTAGGAGGAAGAGAGCATTGGCACTGGCTAGCTTAGTCAGTGTTGGAAAGTTATGGAGCAGGTTAGCCGCCGAGCCAGAGGAGCTGAGCCAGCAAGGCAGAGCCGTCAGACATTGCAGGGAGTTTCCAAGCGGTTCAAGTGTCTTTCAACAGGCTGAAAGCGGACATCTGCTTTTGTTACTTTGTACCTCCACTCCTCTGCCTTACTTGATGCTTTGTAGCTTGTCGAAGCACTCTCTGAGTGTTAACAGCCCCACTCACTTTGAAAAAGTAGTTGGCAATGTTATTAGTTAAGTAGGAGTGGATTCAAAGGTGTCTGCATTAAGCTTGTAGCCAACACCGCACATCCAGGCAAAGCATAGCCTGTGCAGCCACACTACTCGAGAACTAGCTCCGTGTTGCTATGGCTACAACTGACTTTGAGGCTCTGGCTAAAGTTACACCAGGGAATAAGAGATGAGACTCAAGGCAGGAGAGAGATCATACATATGTGAAAATATAGATTAGAACTAAAGAAACAAGGCTAAAAGTTCTTATAATGAGGAGAAGGACTCAGCAAAATAAGAAGAGCAAAACGAATATTCCAAATATCGTTTTTTGTTGATCAGTGACCAGCTAGAAAGTACTACTACCCACAATGAATTAAAGCTTGAAACAGCCAGGACAATCTAACCATAATGTGACTTTTATGAAAGAAACCATAAAAATAATTCGAAAGAGAGGAGATGTTTCTGAATACAAAGACTCAACATTAAAAATGAATTCGTATTTGCCAATCAAAATTTAAAACCTTTTTAGCTTAACAAAATGATTCTAACATTGAGCTAGGTAATAAAAATCGAGATGAGAATGGCTTATAAAATCTCGAACAAAGGGAATATTGAAGTCAGACTCACACTACCATATAGTAAAATATAATACAGGGCCCTGGTGATTAAAGCCACATGCTATTGGCAAAGAATTGACAGATCAATGAAACACAGTGGATAACTTTGAAACAGACTCCAGTATGTAGGAAAACATATAATAAAGGAAATGTCATAAACCAATGGGGAAGGCCTTTTCTTCCAACAAATAAGATTGAGAGTTCTAATAAACTTCAGAGAAAAGCAAAATCCTTAGAGAAGAAGAAACAGAACTGGTGAGTGAGCTTGTGTGGAGATGCCAAGCCTTCTAGTGACTGAGAAAATACAGCTCAAGGCCCACTGATCTGTCTCCTAGTGCCACTGAAATGGCTACCACTAACAACCCCTGAAGGGACATGGATAAAGTCTTGCATCTTGCCTGTGTCTGTCAATTCCTGCAGTCATTGTGAAATTTTCACCATCCATTGGACTTCAGGCCTCAAAATAGATACTCAGGAATTTTTTGTGGGCGTTGGATTTGTGTGAAATGTTCTTAGTGACTTTGCTGACACTGGTGAAACAATGAGCGACAACATATTCACTAACAATAGCATGAAAAAGCATTGTATAATAATACGGTAGTATTTACAAAATGAACTTGCAGATACTGTGAAACCAGTACAGCGAAACTGGCAGACTCACAAGTGGGTGAAAAGAAGACTGTTGAGGAAAAACTCCACAAACTGTCAGATTTTGAATAATAATACTCTTATAAAGCTCTAAGATCAGTGAAAGTAAATGATATGTTTAGATGAGATCATGTATGTGACAGAACACGTGTGTGTGTGTGTATGTGTGTGTGTGCGTAATCAATAATAAATTATGAAAAAAGGGCCATGAATTTGAAGAAGATCAGGCAGACATATATGGGAGAATTTGGAGGGAAGAAAGGGAAGGGTTAACATTTGTAATTATATTATAATCTCAAAGGTAAAAGGAAAATATTTTTAAAAGAAAAGAAAAACAAATATACATGATAATATGTAACAATGACACTATATTAAAATATCTTTAGGCTGGAGAGATGGCTCAGCAATTAAGAGCACTGGCTGCTCTTCCAGAGGTCCAGAGTTCAACTCCCAGCAACTATATGGTCACTCACAACCGTCTGTGATGTGATCTGATGCCCTCTTCTGTTGTGTCTGGAGAAAGTAACAGTGTTCTCACATACATTAAACAAGCAAGTAAACAAACAAACAAATAAATATCTTCAAGTTAGCACTACCCTTTCTAAGAGGTGAAAAGTATTCATGGTTGCTAGTTTATTCCCTGTTTTATTTAAAAAAAGCATATGTCACTCATACAGACATACTATATTATAAAATTCGTACAAATCGGGTCAAATGCTTAAATGCTACCTGATTATATGGCAATGTATCAAACAAGCTGGCATCACTTCAGAACCCATGAAGAAGCTCATTCATTCATTATTTATTCATTTATACATATTCATTACTTTCAATAAATGGAATTCAATATAGGATAATAAAACGTTTTAGTTATCTTAAGCCTCTGAGTTTATTAATGTACTATGAATCCAGTTTCACTTTATAAAGGATAGTAAAAACAAAAAAGAAAGACTTGAAATTATTTAAAGATTTGTTAACTTTGCAACTGCTGGCCCGGCTGCCCCAGGCCTGTGATAAAGCCTTACATTTGTTTAATCTGTTGTCTCCCAGCAGCTGACGCACAGCATGCTCTGCTCTGTGTATTTCTAGTTTTTGTGAGCGCTTTGATCAAAATCTGATGATGTCAAAAACAAAACAATAGGATCTGGGGCAGTGGCGGCTAAATGAGTTCAAGAAGTTGTTTAAGGCACTGTCACAATGAGGAAAATGATTCCAAACTGTGGATCCTTAAAGGAGAGAGGATTAAGCATAATTCTCACCATGCTTGTTGAGAACATGTCATGGCTGAGGAGTGTCCACTGAGAGTCATGGAGTCCCAAGAGAGGACTGGGTCAGTCAACACACTCGAGTCCCCAACTCAATCACAAAAAGAAGATAATGATTTCTTTCTATTCAAGGGAAAAATTGCTGGCTATTAAATGGCATAAACATATCCCATAGGTCATTATTTGACTGTCATTAGCAGACAAAGCAACAGGGCAGGCCCCGATTTGATCTTGAAGAAGTCCCCTAACATCTCCATTTTTTATTTCCTTACTTATGAAATGGGTAATGATCTTGTGGTCATTTTATGGTATAGGGTGTCCAGCTCTGTGACCAGAAAACTGTTCTGGGGCAGTTTCTATTGGTCTACCTACAGTAGGGTCTATTAATGTGACGCTTCAAAGAGATGCAGGGTCCAATAATTAGACCAATGGGTTCCCATAATTTCCTGAATGTTTCTATTCTGGGCAAAACTCATATTTTCATTGAAGTCACAGAGTGTCTGTGTGTTGTTTATTTGATATTTATTTTGAGAATGACCACCAGTACATAGTCCACAGTCTTCCATTTCTCTTCCAACAGTCAACCATTTGAGCCACCACTCCCAAGTTTGGAAAAGGTCAATTTGGTAAAAGACCAGAGCCCAGCCACTCAGATCACCAAAAGGCAGACTTTGTGTTTTGCAACTACAGTCAGATTTTTAACCTATCTCCCAGGAACAGAGGCCAACATCTGCAAGGATTTTGGTTATCCACTTGAACGATGGCCAGAGATGCTGTTAAGTCTTCAGTGCAGTCAGCCCTTCTACCCCAATAGTCTCTAGCCAGTCCTCAATGGCAGTGGTACAGACACTGAGGAAGCTGGATATTAGTATCTGTTGGGCAATGGTAGTGTGTCCCTAAAGTTTGCTCTCCAACCCATTTGTGAATGTGGAGAGTTTGTTTGACTTTGGAATTCCAATCAAACGGCTTATTCGTGTCATGGGTTTAATAGACTCAGGAGTCTTTATTTACACTAAGCTACCTTGCAGTGAATAAGAGAGCAGAACATTTGAATATCACATTGAATTGTAGTCAAGTAAAATTCCCCTTGATCTAAGAAATACCACTTGGAATTTCTTTACAGTGAGTCTGCAGTTCTGTTCTGAGTCTGGGGTGAACGAGTCTCTATTTAGAGGCTGACACATACCAGTCCATCTTGAAGATACCACACCAGGAAGCTTCCCCAACTCCAGTCAAGGAATTCTGATCAACAGAATGCAGAGAAACAAAAAACAGAACGTAAGGGATGCAGAATGGTTTTCTCAGTAAACAAGGAGACTGCTATTGAGCTGGACCATCCAGAAGAAATGCAAAGGAGGCTGAGAAATCCCTGCATCAATTTGATAAACAATAACCCGGGCGCAGCATGTTTAGAAGGAAATGTTTCCCTATAATCATCAAAATATGATACAGAATAAGAAGAATGAGACAGCTCAAATTATATAGCGAATAAAGTACTGCTCACAGCATTCTTCATTTTATCCTTATTTACCATTGGGCTGTAATATCTTTACCATTCTTTAGATAACAGTACCATGAGCAGACCTGCTGGGAATTCCACTATGTTAAGAAAGCTTTCTTAAATTTCTCTGGAATTTGGAAAACCATGTTGAAGAAACGCCTCCAATGAGAAACCAGTATTTGTTCTCATACAGTGATAATGTATCTTTACGGGTTTTTTTTTCTCTTCTATCTCCTTAACATTGACAACATGACTGATGAACTTGGTAGTTTGAGAAATCTCCAAGGCAATGACATCATGTGTAATTTGTCCCCTGTGTACTCGGGGGAGTCAAAGTCCTCATGCACACTTAAGCATCATGAGGCTGAACTTGAAATGGGATTATTCTCCAAAATAAACAAGTTGAAACATTCTTGTCCCTCAATCCAGATTCTTCGACCTGCAGTTTTAAAGTTTGGAATTAGGTTGCTATAAGACTCTGATTTACATTTACAACTACTCAATGATGAAGGGAGGAAGGAAAAAAGGAAAGAAGGAAGGAAGGAAGGAAGGGAGGGAGGGAGGGAGGAAGGGAGGAAGGAAGGGAGGGAGGAAGGGAGGGAGGAAGGCAGGCAAAAGGATAAAAGGAAGGTCCTTGCTGTGCATTGGGCATCCCCGTGTGGTTTCCCTGGGTGCCTGCTGGAGTAAGTCCCTGATTCTCTGTTGCCAGCAACTGAAGTACCTACTGATGCTCTCTGGCTCTGATGGACTTGAGCAGCATTGGCTACATGTGTTTACCATTATCCTCAGAACTGTCAGAGCCTTTCCTCCAGCGGAGGCATGCATGGAAATGGGCCAGAACGCAAGGGAATACAGTTCCGGCACTGAAATTAGCAACCGGACAACATTCCCAGGGAAGCGGCTGAGTTCATTTCTGGCAGAAGTCCCATGGCTGCTGGTACAAAATGAAATGAAAGAAACAAAAAGGATAAGACATATCTGGGGAAACCAAAAGGAGACCATATACGTGATTTGCTCTAGGACTTCAGGGCTTGGGTGACTTCTAATTTCGAAATGGCAAAATGTTTTTCTGAACCCGCATTTACATGAAGGTTTAACATATAAGGCTGGCAACCCTTTTGACCTTTGAAGAGAATTTTGAGGGTTTAATTTCGTTGTGGTAACAGGATTTGAAAGCCACCACCACTAAGGCTGAACTAAATTGTAGTTACTATGTGCCCCCAATTGCATGGATTCACCCAACTAAAACTGAGAAATAGGAAGAAAAAAGTTTCCCCAAGTACCGCGAAGAATCTTTTAAAACCTGAAGAATCATAGAAACATATTAACAATTTATAATATTTCTGTCCCTATTGGGCTTTATTACAGCATAGTGTACATGTTCAAATGAAATAGTATTTACAGTCTGAAATATGATGTTTTGATATTGGCATACCTTTCGAACTGTTTATTTCAAGATACAGGACTGAATCGACACTCAAGTAACTTCTTTCTGCTTTCTATTTGATTTTATTTTACATATTTGATTTTATTTTTTATTTTGGTTGCATGTATGTCTGTGTACCACATGCAATGCCTGATGCCCATGGAGGCTAAAAGTGGGAGTTTAATCCCTGGAACTGGAGTTACAGATGTTTGTGAGGTGCTGTATGGGAGCTGGGATTCAAACTCAGGTCCTCTAGAAGAGCCGCCAATGCTCTTAATCATGGAGCCATCTCCCTAGTCTCTCAAATACTTTCTTTGATGGTTAGACTACTTAAAACCTGGCTCATAGTTTAAAAAGAGCTTGCTGGATGTTTTGGGGTTTGTTGCTGTTGCTGTTGCTGCTGGTGGTGGTGGTGGTGGTGGTGGTGGTGGTGGTGGTGGTGGTGGTGGTGGTGGTTTGGTTTGTTTGTTTTTAATGCATGGAAGCTTGAGTTCAGATCCCAGAACCTATAAAAAGCTGGGCATATGAGTCTGCCTGTAACCTCAGTCCCGGGGAGAAGACAAGAGGTTTGCTGGGGCTGGATGACCGCCAGCCTGCCTCGTGAGCCAGTGAGAGACCCTTCTCTGGGAATAAGATGGAAAGTGATACAGAAGTGCCCACTCTTTGCCTTGATCTGAACATGCAATCACAGGTACAGATGCTTGAGTACACTCACCACACACACACACACACAGACACAGACACACACACGCACACACACGCACACACGCACACACACACACACACACACCACACACACAGACACACAGACACACACACATACACACACACACCACACACACACACACACCACACACACAGACACAGACACACACACACACACATACACACACACACACCACACACACACACACACACACCACACACACAGACACAGACACACACACACACAGACACACACACACACAGACACAGACACACAGACACACACACACATACACACACACCACACACACACACACACACCACACACACAGACACAGACACACACACACACAGACACACACACACACTAAACATTTCAATATCCATTCTTTAAATTTTTTTCAAGTAAACATTACTAACTACGGGCATCTGCTGTACAACAGATCTCCTGAATTGCCTTCTCCTCTCCTAACTGAAATTTTATATCTTTCTATCAAAACCTCTCCAATCATTCTAACCTTCCTCTGAGCATCTATTGGTCTCACAATCGAGATCATTGTTTGGAGTATTAGTTCTCAACCTGTGGGTTGCAGCCTCTTTGGCAAACTTTACATTATGATTCATAACGGTAGCAAAATTACACTTGGAGTAGTAGTGACAGTAACTTGATGCCTGTGTGTCGGCACAGCATGAGGAACTGTGTTAAAGGACTGCAGCATTAGAGAGGTTGGGAACCATTGGTTTCAATGAACGCTGAGCAACTGTTTCCCTGTATTTTTCTTGTATTAGTCTTATAATTCAGGTCTTACATAGCATCCATTTTGAATCGATGTTTATGTGGCGTACAATATGTAGGTTTTAACTTCCTCACCCTTGTGTAGTATTTAGATCTAATTGTTCTTTAGATCTAGTGTTCTTTTCAGGCTCAAGTAGGTTATTAGGTAAGTATAAAAGGTGATCTCCATTGGCATTTGTGAGATAATACTAAAACATTGAAATATCAAGGAGGGAATTGAAAGGCTTCTGGGAACTAGGAAAATTATACAATTTCACAAATAGTTAACTATGAAATGAAATGCACCTTTAGGCTTTCAGATTAAACTAGCTAACTTGTGTATTGGTCATTTACTATTTCATCATCCCATTTAAGTTGAACAACAACCATTAAAATAAGTTTTATTATCCCTTAAGAGACAAGAAAATTGAAGCACAAATCATGGCAAAAGAACCCAGTGCAGAGCCAGGCCCTGCAACCACGCTGTGTGACTTTGAGGGACCACTGAGTCATTTTCTTTTCTTCCTTGATCTACCAATTGGATTTTATCTCCCAGCCTCCTTTTTAGCCAAATGTGATCATGTGACTGAATTCCAAGAGTCGGAATGTAAATAGAGGCGATATTTTCTCTTTTTTAGACTTGTCTGTGGAGTTCCAATAAGATTAGAAAGAACAAATTTGTGTAGCATGCCTTAAAGTTTAAAGAGACTACATTTAAAACCAGGTAGTACTAATGGCCTGTTTCTTCCAAGGAGTCTAAATATCAGCTGGGTTTTAATTCCAGAACTCAGGCGGGATCATCTATTAAGTAAGGCCCAGTCTTTGTTTTCTTATTTACATGCCTGGTGGCACACAATACTCAGGAAGCAAAAGAAACTCTGAGTTCAAGCAGCCTGGTCTATCCTGAGCTCGTTCAGGAAAGATGAAGCTACACAAAACTATCCTGTCTTGAAAAAGCAAATGACAGCAAACTCCTGGGGCTGGAGAGATGGCTCAGTGGTTAGACTGCTCTCCCAGGGACCTGGATTTAATGTCCAGCACTGGCATGCCATGCAGAATCTTTTGACACTCTCTTTCTTCTTACAGTGGCTCGAGGCAAGTATGTGTGGTTTTCCCTAGATGTGTTAAGTGGGACCGAACATCGAGAAAAGAGTCTGAGTTTCTGTATCGTACTTTTTAAAAAAACTTATACGCCAATCACACACATTTTTTTTCCTGGAACTGATGCAAATAGGAAACTTCCCCTTATATCTGAACTATTATACTTCTAGGGGGTTGCCTAGGACGGCAGTTTGGCATTTTATTACATATATTACCCATAAATTAGCACAAGCTTTTCTCTATCCTGAGAAGGAATGAAACTATAAGGAATAGCTTATATATGCTAGAAAACCTGCAAACAACGTTTTAATGAATAATATTTGAACAATGCAAGAGATCTCTCATTCACTCATCTTTTAAGTCCACTGTATCGTATTTATCTGAATTAACAGTAAACCCCTCAAGACAAAAGTTCATTGATGGATACTTGAAAAACTGGATATATTATGCTAACATCAGTCAAATAGTACTGTTATTTGATAGGATTTTTTTTTTTTTTTTAGTATTTGAGGGCAAGGAGAAAGTAAGCCAGAAGAATCAGAATTCCTTAGGGGAAAACTTAATTTAGAGTAAACAATAGTTGTAATCACATAAAAATCTCAAATTCTTAGGGTATTAGGCTTTACTTTTGCAAAGTATAGCGATAAATTCAAATGAAATTGGACTCCTTAAAAGAAAATCACCACTGATATTATGAGGTTTCATGGTAGCTATATTTGCAAGAAAAATAATTCTGTAAATCTACATTTTAGTACATCTGTCTTTTTGCCTATCAAAAAAATTTAATAAGCCTTTTGGATAATGCTGGAAGTTTATGGGATGGCTGTAGAAATATTATATCATCTAAAAATAGGGCTTAATATCTGTACAGAGAATTCTGGGTAGGGCAGCACCAGGGGAGCCAATGCAGCTTCTTCCACAATTGTCAAAGCCAGGCCCAGTTAGCAGACATGGTCCCATGCCTTACGGAAGGTAGAACCCTATCATCTCTGGTAGAGGGTCATTGAGGATAGTGGGTGAACAGTATCCGAGATCCAGACAGGAGTCACTGAAATGGGGTAGAAACTCGAGGCTTTGTAGTCTGGCCCTTGCTTTGCTTATAGCTCCTCTGCTTAGGACATTAAATGTCTCCAGTTCTGAGTCACGACACAACTGCCAAAGCTGTGTGTATGACTGGCCAGTACTATTTATTCTGAGTGGGTTCCGTTGTTGTTGTTTGTTTTATTTTGAGGACTATCAATGGTATAAAAGGAGTCTCCAGTATATTATATCAAAGAAATAACTCATAAGCAAACCTGGTTGCTGATATCATGGAAACACAATGGCATCGGGTGGGGGTGGGAATTGATGAGGGCTCAGAACTGAGGAAGAGACTAATTAAAGTGGAGGGAAATGGTATACAAACATATTAAAAAGCAATTGCCTGGTCATCAGATGAATATTTCCAGGACTCTGAGGACCTGCCCCAGCATGTTTAGATACAAGGTTAAGGATAGAAAACCCGCAACCCACCAGCAATGGAGGAGTGTTCCTCTTTCTCCACATTCTCCCCAGCATCTGCTGTCACCTGCATTTTTGACCTTACCCATTCTGATTGGTGTGAGGTGGTATCTCAGGGTTGTTTTGATTTGCGTTTCACTGATGACTAAGGATGTTGAACATTTCTTTAAGTGCATCTCAGTCATTTGATATTCCTCAGCTGAGAATTCTCTGTTTAGCTCTGTACCCCATTTTAAATAGGGTTATTTGGTTCTCTGGAATCTGGTGGTTCCTGAAAAAATTGGACACAGTACTGAGGACCCAGTTATACCACTCCTGGGCATATACCCAAAAACTGCTCCAACATATAATAAGGACACGGCTCAACTCTGTTCATAGCAGCCTCCTTTATAATAGCCAGAAGCTGGAAAGAACCCAGATGTCCTTCAACAGAGGAATGGATACAGAAAATGTGATACATTTACATAATGGAGTACTACTCAGCTATTAAAAACAATGACTTCATGAAATTCGCAGGCAAATGGATAGAACTAGAAAATATCCTGAGTGAGGTAAAACACACACACACACACACACACACACACACACACACACACACAGAGAGAGAGAGAGAGACCTGTAGTATCTACTCACTACTAAGTGGATATTAGCCCAAAAGTGCTCAATGTCCAAGATACAAACCCACAGACCATAAGGAGATTAGGGGGAAGGAAGACCAGGGTGTGGATGCTTCAGTCCTGTATTGACAGAGAAACAGGATGATTGTGGGAAGAGGAGGAAGGGGGAGGGGGAGAGAGAGAGGAGGGAAGGAAATAAGGTGTGTGTAGGGGGGGTAGTATCAGGTATTAGAGGGGAGACGAGAGAGGTACAGAAGGTCAGGAAATCGAATAAAAATATGTAGCAGTGGGGGATGAGGAACTGGGGATAGCCACTGGAGGGGCCCAAGAGCAGGGAAACAAGAGGCTCCCAGGATCCAAAGGGAATGACTTTAGCTAAAATACAGAGAAAGGGAGCCTAGAACCTGTAGATAGGCATGGCCCCTGGTCAAGAGATGGGCCCACCCATCTCAAAGGTTTTAACCCAGAAATGTTTCTGTCCAAAGGAAAGACAGGAACAAAAAATGGAGCAGAGACTGAAGAAAGCACCATCCGGGGGATCACCCCAGCTGGGGATCCATCCTGTCTGCAGACACCAAACCCTGACACTGTTGCACTTGCCAAGAGGCACTTGGTGACAGAAAACTGGTGTGGCTGTTCCTTGGGAGGTTCAGCCAGCAACTGACCAATGCAGATCTGGATGCTTGGAGCCAGCTATCAGACTGAGCTCATGGATCCCAGTAGGGAAGCTGGAGGAAGGACTGGAGGAGCAGAGGGGGATTGCAACCCCAAAAGAAGAACAGCATTGGCTGGCAGGACCACCCAGTGCTCCCAGGGACTAGACCACCAACCAAGGAGTGTACAGGGAGGAATCCACAGCTCCAAATACATATGTAGCAAAGGATGGCCTTGCCTGACAGCAGTGGGAGGGGAGGCCCTTGGTCCTGTGGAGTTTTGATGCCTGAAGGTAGGGGGATGCTGGAGCAGTGAGGTGGGAGGCTGGGTGGGTGGGGGAGCTCCCTCATAGAAGTAAAGAGGAGGGAAGAGAGCGTAGATGTGGGATGTGGGGGATGGTGGAGGAGTAACGGGGAAGTGGGATAAAATTTGATATGTAAATGAATTGAATGATTAATTTAAAAGAAAAAAGAATAAAGAAAAGAAAACCCACATCCAAACCCTATCTCTGGGATCATGAGACCCTAATGCTCTAAGTCTTGGCTTGCATAATCTCATGGCCTGGAAGCAGCTCAGGCCATGCAGCACTAGCAGCCATGAAGATATCATATCTGTATTTGTGTGTACCTGAAGTCGGCAAGTATTGTTATGGAAACATTTTTTCTTTTCTTTTTAAACTCTAAATTTTAAAGAATTTCTTTCTTTCTTCACTCATTCATTCACTTTACCTCATTCATAGCCTCCCTCTCTTCCCAGTCCCCCTCACACAGCCTTCCCCTTAAGCCTCCTGGTTACCAACCCACACTGGCACATCAAGTCACTGCAGGACTAGGAACATACTCTCTCACTGAAGTCAGGTAAGGCAGCCATCCGAGTTAGAAGAACAGGCTCCAGAGGCAGGCAACAGAGGCAGGGACAGCCCCTCCCCCCTCTAGTTGTTGGTGAAGGGCTAGGTCCAGCCTTTGCATGCACTTTGGTTGATGGTTAAGTTTCTGGGAGCCCACAAGGTCCAGTTTAATTGACTCTTGTTCTTATGAAGTCCCTAAAAATCCCTCCCCCCAACTCTTCCACAAGACTCCCTGAGCTCCATCTCATGTCTAATGTTTGGCTGTGAGTGTCTGCTTCAGTCACCTGCTGGGTGGAGTCTCTCAGAGGACAGTTATGCTAGTCCGCATACTTGCTTTCTTGCTGCAAGTATAACACAGTATCATTAATAGTGTCAGGGAAGTGTTCTTGCCCAAGGGATGGGTCTCAAGTTGGGCAAGTCATTGGTTGGTCATTCCCTCAGTCCCTGCTGCATGTTTGTCCCTGTACTTCTTGTAGACAGGACAAATTTGGGATGGAAGCTTTTGTAAATGTGTTGGTGTCATCCACCCGCTAGGAATCCTGCCTGGCTACAGGAAGTGGCCACTTCAGGCTCCATATCCCTTACTGCTAGGAGTTTCCGCTAGGGTGGCCCTCACAGAATCCCTGGAGCCTCCACCATCCCAGGTCTCTGACATATCCTAGAAATGGCGCCCCCTCACCGCTGACTTCCATTAACTCTCCAGGCCCCTCCTCTCCCCAGCTCTTCCTATATTGACCCCACCAGGATGCAAATAGATCTACGTTTATCACCCTGCACAAAACGCAAGTGGATCAAAGACCTCAACTTAAAATTCAAATTTTCTGTTATTCTAATTTGATTGAAGTCTACTTGCCAAATAAAATTGCATATAATCAAGGGGTACAAAATGATGACTCAGTAAATGAGACAAAACATACTTTCTATAAGAATCTCCAAAGACTTCTCAACTCTTGACATCTGCAGAGCAGGAGAACCTCAATGTAGAAATGCTACTAGGAGTATTTATTTATTTATTTACTTAGAGACAGGATTTCTGTAGCCTGGCTGTCCTGGAACTGGCTTCGAACTTTCAACTGTCTGGTATTGCTACAACTCTCGAGGTTTCGTTTTGCTTTTAAGAAGGGGCTGAGGATGTAGCTCAATTGCTCTAGTGCTTTCCTAACGTACATGAAGCCCTGGGTCTGGTTCCTACACTAAATAAAACCATGTGTGGGAGCCTGTGTCTGTGATTCCAGCGTTGAAGAGATTGGAGGAAGTGAGTTCAAGGCCAGTCTCAGGCACATAGGAAGTTTGAGGTCAGCCTAGAATACATGAAACACTATCACAAAAAGAAGCAAAAGATAAATTTAAAAAAATATATAAAAGGTTAGCAGGAAAACGTTCTTCTTATCATTGTGTTAAATAAAATTTTCTTTCCTTAAGAAAAATGAAGGAAAACAAACAGAAACAAATAAGGTCCCTAATATTCAGACCATGTTGACTAGCCCCTCTTCCCCTTACACACCGCACACTAAGAAGGCCCGAGAACTACTCTCCCCCTCTCTCCCAGGTCTCACAAACACCAGCCCACACTTTGGGATTAAAGGGATGTACTATCATCATGCCCAACAAAATAATCTTTTAATGCTTTTCAAGTATTTAATATAATATAGATTTGGTTTTTTATAGTCACCTTGGGACATATAGAAGTCTCAGCACTTATTCATCTAGCAACTGAAGTTTCTACCATTCCATAGTCTCTCCTTCCAGTCATAGGCAACCATCATTCTAAGCTCTGCTTGTATGAGGCTGACGTTCTGTGAGTCTGCATACACTAAGCAGTGTTTCTTGTCCTAGGTCTGGATGGTTTTCCTTAGCTCTGTGCTCCAAGTTCATTCAAAATGTGGCAAATACTATTTTCTTCATTTTTGATATGTAGATGATATTCTGTATTTGTTACGTTTTACTTATCCATTAAAAGAATCTCGAAATTTTTATTGATTTTTATGTCTTGCATTCTCTTTTTCCTTCCTCCTTCCTTTTTCTGTCTCCATCCTTCTTTTCTTACCTCCATCCCTCTGTTTCCGTCCCTCCTCTAAATCCCTAGAAACACTGTCTCTTGAGAGTGAAAGGCATGAACAAATGTTGACGAACACAGTGAGGGCTACAAAAGAAGGCATAGAAATGTACTCAAAAAGCTGTGACAACAGACAGAAAACATGTGTCCTCCATGGGCATTCAGAGCTTGGTAAAAACACTTGCTCTTGGGCCAGGCTGTTAGAGTGAGAATCGGAGGATGCTATAATGTGGGCCAAACATGAAGAATCCCAGAGGCTTCCTTATTCTAATGCTCAATCACAGTCAAGAGTAAAACAGGATGGTGGGACAGCCACTAGAGGCAGCCCCTCTGGAGGCCTAAGTCCAGGGATGGGCATCTCTGATGAAGGAACCCCTACTCTAGAAGTCGGCTTTTGCTGTGAGCTCCTAAGGTTGTGTATGGATATGATTAGGGTCTGCAATAAGTGACATCTGTTTGCTCTGACCTCTGGGTAATGTGGCGTTTCTTTCTCTGGGGCAGATGCTAGAAAGGTGTTTATTGTGAGTTGACAGGGGTCTTGGTGGGTGGTGAGGTGTGAGTCAAAACTCGACTATGCATTTTGGCATTTTGTCTACAGATGTTTCTCAGATGTTTGTGGGCGGGCATGTCTTTTAATAAAGAAATAACTGAATGTATGTTTCTTTTGTGGAGAAAAGGGAGAACCGTGCATTTACAACTTGCCCCTTTTTCTAGTGTCAGAGGCGCTCTTGTTTGATGGCCAGATTAAAATTACTTGATGTATATATTTTCTAAAGAAAAAAGTTGCTCGTGTAAGCAAAATTCATCTGTTAGTTTTAAATTAGCTTGCTGATCAGGAAGTTAAACGGGGCAATGGGGTGGGGGGAGTGTATGTAAAGTTCCAAGGGGTTCCATAGAGCCGTTTTTGTGGTTATTCTTCTAAAGCACACCTCCTCCTTACCTGGACCATGACAGTGGTATTGGTGAGGATCATAGCTAAACCCAGATGTTTACAGAGCTGAGATCAAGGAGACCATCTTAACTCATAACCCACACTTATTTAATAAATAGCATATTATACCACAGATATCAGACATCTTAAGATGAGAGAGTGGTATCTTATGGGATAAACCTCTGACCTCTTGAATTAGATGAATATTAAAAAACTGATTTGCAAAGGAACGGAAAAAAACCGAAGCAATACTTAATTATCTTCTTGGGTCAGCAAGGTGGCTCAGTGGATACAGGTCATTGCCATAAAGTCTGACAACCTGTGTTCAATTCCCAGAACCCACATAGTGGAAAGAGAGCGCCAGCTCCCACAAGTTGTCCTCTGACTTCCCTGCATATTCGCATATAGGTACATGCATATACACATCAACGCGAAAGTAAATAAAATGAACGTGTGTTTTAAGAAAAGCCCATTTTGTTTTCGATTTCCATAAATGTGAAAACTCCGAAGAAATACGTCAGTTCAATGTTGAGAAAATCTCCTTAAAATGTGCTGTAAACAAAGAGAAGAAATTCCTCCTGGAGATGCTCCTGTGTTAACGGGATAGAGGAGCCGTGCTAACAGAAGGGTCCTGGGAACCATGAGCTTGGATGCTATGTAGTTTCTCTGTTGTGTATTAGAGCTTCTTGAAGTAATGTTTTTCAAGAGATGTTCACTCTGAGTTCCACTTGCTAGCAATGATAAGGTTAATCATCCATCTACATTTACTTTAGAAATAATTTTATTATATATAACTAAAGATATTAACTCTGTTTGGCTCAATTAAAATTCCTAAAGCTTACTATTTTAAAAGGAAATATTTTGTCTACTGCTGCAATGAATAATAACTGATTAATAATTATAATGATAGCTTGAAAAATAAGACTTTTGTTACCATCATTATTGACTCTATCATTATACAAAACCAAAAAGAGCCTCTTAACTTATAAAAAGCTGCAATAAATAGTGATAACCGATTAATGATTATAGTGATACTTTCAAAAATAAGACTTTTGTTACCATGTTATTGACTCTATTCAGATATAAAACCAAAAAAACTGTCTCTTTAGCTTGTCTGGGATACTGGGCCCATTTTCTAGTATTTCTATAGAAATTGAACATGAACACAGGAAGGGAAAACTTGCATCATTGTTGGCTCATTGGCTGGCCTCCTCTTAGCTCACAACAGTGCGTCCCAGGAAGTCTAAAGAACACGGTGGCTCTACAATATTTACTGCAGGGACTGGAGAGGTGGCTTACCAGTTAAGAGCACAGACTGCTCTTCCAGAAGACCTTGGCTCAGTTCCTAATACTGGCACGACAGTTCCCAAGGGCCTGTAACTCTAGTTCCAGGGGACCCCAGACACCAGGCATACACATGGCACACATACATATGTGCTGGCAAAATACTCATACACATTAAAAAATAAATAAAATATTTTGTGTACATTATTTATTCATTTCAACACTTTGGCACTCTGCTGACTAGCCTTAACAGTTTTATTTCAGAATGTCTGGTAGACGGTTGGTCTGTCCTCTCATGCAAGTCACACAGACTCTAAATAGCAGTTCACTGCCCAGCCACAGAACTCTCTTCTTCTTACTCTGCTTTTCCCTTTCTTCTCCCGTTCTTCCTTTTCTTAGTATGGCTGGCTCAGGCTTACCTCGATCTCACAATGTGCTCTTGAACTCCTAATCTTCCTGTCTCCATCTTCTGGAATTTCAATTCTGCATTACCATGTGCCTGGGCTGCAGCCTTCTCTTTCTTGTTTGCCTTGTCTTGTTAATATTAGCCTGTTTCCTCCATGACTTTCTCCACTTCTGACCAACTTGAAGAGAAATTCCGAGTTGGAATTTCTTCTTTCTTACTCTACTGGTCCTGGTGATGTGGCCTTCATTGCTAGGATGTGATGTGAGCGGCTGTCGATGCTGGCAAAGCTCAGCACAGCATATGGCTCAGTACCTTTAGTGTAAATGTGTCAGTCAAGGTAGACGTGCCCAAAGCATGCTGGCAGGAAGTTCTACCCATGCACTCAGGGCCAGATGCTCCCCACATGCTCTCCTCCTTGCCTGCAGCATTAGGGTTTTCTGTACAGGAAAAGAGAATGCGGAGGACATATAAGCCATTGTCCTGGAAGACACTGTTATTCCCCTCCCCACTATCCCATTGCTCGGATACAAATCTGTCTCAGTAGTGCAGGGCTGGCAATTTTTTATTTTCTCACAAGTGAAGAGAAATAGTAATACTGCTAAGTAAAATAACCTAGGCTGCTTTTAAAAAAATTAATTCTCCTAGTCTTTCAGACAGTGACATAAAGTGATCAGAAGTAAAAAAAAACTAGCGTCTCACATGCAATACTCATTCCATAAATATTGATGATTGGCAGTTTATTATTTTACTGTGGTTGAATATGAACTATCACAAACTCTGCAGCTAAAAGTATGTCTTTTTATTAGGTCATAAGTTCAACATGATATGACCGAGATTTATTCTCACAGTTTCACAAGGTAGAAATCACCATGTTGGGCCGACTGAGCGCTCATCTGAAGGCTCAGGACAAGAATCCATTCTGGGGTCTCTCAGACTATCTGTTCAATTCAGTTTCTCACACCGTGTTTGCACGACTGATGCTTCTTATCTTGTGCGTGGTGGCTGGGGTCTTCCTGGGTTTCTCGACAATGTTTGTATTCTGTCTTCAAAGCCAACAACTTTGGACCAACCTCACTTGCAATCGCTTTTGTTTTTGTGTTTCCTCTTTCTTTGAGTTCTTGTGTCTGATCTCTAGTTTCCGATTTTAAGAATTCTTACGATCAGGTGAAGTCTATCCAGGCAATCTCTAATCTTAAGGCTGACTGATTTGGGACCTTAATAATATCTACAAAATTATGATCGTAAGCATGCTATCTCATTTGAGTTATAAACTCCAGGGAAAGTTCTCACTCTATGAGAAACAACAAAGAGGTGAGGATACCCAGGGATCATTTTAGAGTTCTAGCTATGATAGTGTCTGGGCATCTTGGAAAGAATGTGATTAAGTTGATCTATACAACTTGGATTTTAAAGCCAGGCGCTGCTAAGTACTTTGGAGTAAGTTAGGAAGCCTTTCTTCTAATAACTTCGAAATGGGAATTCCATTCTCCATCCTAGTAACCTTATAGAAAGTCTGTGAGTATCAAGAGTATGTAAGAACTCTGCCTTTTAAAGATCATCACAGATGCAAGGTAATATGAATGAGACTGAATATAATTTTCCTTCTGAGGGTCTGTGAGACAAAATTCTTAAAACAATACCAGGCGAGGATGCTACAGGGGCTAGAGAAAGGTCTTGAGAGACCAAGGCTTTGGCTTCTGTCCCTACAGAACACAAGTGTGTTGAGCTAATCACAAAGTAAGTGGAAGCATATGATACGCATTTCTCCTTTAATGCATGAAATAGGTGTAAAATTTTTGAAGGTCGCTCTGGCAGAAGGTTTTGGCTTCTGCTGTATGTAATGAACGTTATGCATTACCACACCCGTGCATTTTCTGAAGAAACTGAAATGGTGTAAAGACAGGACTGTTCCTCTTCTAAGTGTGCCTGTGGGGCAGAAATATAGATAGATGGGTGAACTGGCAACACTGTAATAGAACCCAAAGTTCCAGGCCTAAGAATGCTCAAATGAGCTCTCACCCCTAATGACTTATGTGCTTGTATCACTTCAACTTCGTTTTCTTGTCAGTACTTTCTCCTCATCCCATGGGGCTTGGAATTGTGCTAATTTTATTTACACTTATTACTACCCTAAAGGGAGAAAAAAAAACCAGTTTTTAACAAATACCACTAGAAAGGGAGTAAGACAAACAGGGAAAGTTTCTAATGGTGATAGAACTTCTGTGTTCCTACTGGAAACTTTGTTTCCAGCTCTTTGGGGGAACTTAAATAGAAAATGTGTCTCCCACCTTGCCTCCAGTGTCCCTGCAGAGACCAGGTTGGGATCTATTTCTTCTGGCTCCCTCCTATAATTTTGTTTCTATTCCTCTGTTTGTTTATGACAATTTTGTGTGTGTGTGTGTGTGTGTGTGTGTGTGTGTGTGTGTGTGTGTGTGTGTCTTGCTGTTGTTATTGTTAGAATGTTTGTTTTGATACAAGATCTCAGACTACAGTCTAGGCCAACCTAGAACTCTACATGATCTCTCACTCACGCTAAAACTAAGCTGGCCTCACAGCTCCACTACCTCTTAGCCCCCAGATTTCCCTCTACCTGGAAACTTTAAATTCTATAAACCAGGGAGAAACAGGACAGCAGTAGTTTCTTTTTTCTTTTCTTTTTTTTTTTTTTTTTTTTTAGCAAATCAGCAAAGACAGAAAGTCCATCCTAGGAGCCTGCACCGGTGATGTATTTTTTTTCTTCACTGTCATTTGGATGACACTCACATGTACCGCAACCAGAATATGCATCATTATGTGTAGGCACAGTAAATAAATCAAGACATTAGTTCCAATGGCAAGATGCTTTCAAGTATAAATATCTTCACTTCTTTTTTTTTAAATACAGCAGTAAGAATGGATGTCTTTTAAAATGTTTAGCTCATTCAATATCTGAGGCTGTGATAAATTTTCTAGAATTTGTTTGAGATACCTAGAGACACCTAAAATCTCCCCCTTAACTTTGGCGCTTGGTCATGAGGCAAGGATGTTTCAAAGAGCACGTTTCTGATGTTACACACTCTTAGACTGTTGTTGTTACAGAACTTACAGGCTTCAGGCACTAGAACAGGATAGCTACTGATGAATCTGCTGCTTTTTCTGTTCGCATTGCACACAGGCATGCCTGATACTGATGTGTTTCTGTTTTATTGTGCATCCCTTAGCCAAAGTGGGTGAAAGAAGAGAGTGGAAGAACAAATTATGAACGCACACCAGTCCCAGGGTGAGACTGCTAAGGCAGACCTGTAGTCAGTTCCCAGCGGTGGAGGGCTCACATGAACAGAGAGCTGAGAGAATAAGCTCTGACTGTAGACATGTCACCAGTCTCTGCAGGAGAACTGATGTTTACATGCCTGGCTCTGCAGAATGTGCTTTTCTATTTCATCCTGCATTATCCTGTGGGCTGTATTATTATCTCCATTTACAGAAATAAAAACAGACTGAGGAACTAAGAATAAAGCCTGAGAAAGCTGTAAGTTTACATGTTAGTTGGACGGACTAGAAAGCATAGGCATCTGTCTTCCTTCTTCAAGCTACTTGAAGAAGCAGTTATTAAAGTTTTTGATAACTAGTTGTGTTGGCTAGTTTTATGTCAACTTGACATGAACTACAGTCATTTAGGAAGAGGATCCTCAATTGAGAAAATGCTCTACCAGATTGACCTATGGGCAAGTCTGTGGGGCAGGTTCTTGATTGATGATTGATGTGGTAGGGCCCAGTTCACTGTGAGTGGCACCACCTATGGACTGGAGGCCCTGAGGACAATAAGAAAGTGGGCTGAGCAAATCATGAGGAGCAAACCTCATGATGGAGGAGCATCCGTTTCTGCCTCCAGGTTCCTACGTTGAGTGTTGCCCTGACTTCCTGGGAATGATAGACTGACTCCCGAGTTGTAAGACGAAACAACTCCTTCCTTTTCTAAGTTGGTTTTGATTATAGTGTTGTCTAGTTTTAAAATCACACTAACACCAGTGTTATCCAATGCCTGGTTATATATCCAACAAGGCTTCTATATTCCACTAAGTTATCTTCATGACAGAAGCTAGGAAACCCTGGCATGAGAGATGGTTAAGGGCCAAACAAACTATCGGCAGCTTACAGTCCTTCAGCGAATTTCTATCTAAGCCTTGGTGTCCTGGGAAAAGATGACTCCCTGAGCCCAGGGGCTCTCAGTGACGGAAGGAGGACTGCAGTGTCTGCCGGAGAGGGGCAGATCTCTTTAGTGCACACTGCTCAACGAACTTGAGTTCTGGTGCACACGGACTCACTAGCTGATAAACAACTCCTTCAGAACAATCTGGAAGCAATGCCTTTCCCTGGGACTACAGAGCCAAGAGGAGGTTACAGTCCTAATGTGTTGATAACAACCAGAGTGACATCAGAATGTGAGGTCCTCAGGACAGAGACCTTGCGGTGGTTTTGGCACAGAATAACCTACTGAGTCTTGTGTGTTTATGGGAAATATTAAATAATCATTCACTTGGAGGTTGGGGAATAACATAGTGTGGATGAGGGAATGCAAAGGGTGGGGTCAGGGAGATGACTTGATGACAGAAGATAAGGAGCTAGAGGCCATGGGAGGCTTTTATGAGGCGGAGACGTCTCTAGAATGAGATGTTAAGCTGGGTGTGTGGGCATGTTGGCAATTATGTCTGCAAACGAGGTGAATAATAAAACATTTCCAAGAAAATTTAAAGGTGTGAAGAATTAGAGAAAACAGATGGGAGAGGAAAGAGAGAGGGCAAGCCTGCCTGTGGGGCTTGCTAGCAGACCCATTGAGATTTCTGGACCAAGAGAAGTGCTAAAGCAATAGGGTCGTGTACGTTTTCCCTGTGACAAAGGAAACACTGAAGAAACGCCACAACCTTCCAGAAACACTAAAATCGCCACTTGTTTTATGTGGAAAGGCAAGGGGCTGCAAGAGGGAAAGTAGCCAGGTGGCTCCACAGAAATTCTAGCCCTGGCTCTTGAGCAGGAATAAATATGTTCAGATTATTTCACACCCTGCCAACAATACTGGGCCAAGTCTATATCGTGGCATGGAGTGGCAAAAGCAAATAATCACACCTATATTCGCTGTGGAAACCAGGCCAACCTGTGGGAGCGTGTTGGGACTCTGCTTGAAGATAGATTCAGAGGACATACATGGAGGGAAGGAGAAAGCCCTCTTGCGTTTATCAGTTCTGCTGCAGACGTAGCTCCTTGCGTCTGGACTCTGCATCACGGAGGCAGCTTTAGCTATATTCCTCAGTGTTTGTCAACAGCAAAACAGCCTTGCTCTTAATACAAAATTATTTCCATGGAAGAGCCCTGGCTGGGCTGGCTGGAGATCTTCAAGGTCATAGGAGTCTAAAGGACCAAGTACTCGGAAAAAACGGAGGCTGCACCTTTTCAGCCATCTAGATGGGAATTGCCAAATGGGATTTAAGGCAGGATATCAACTGCTTGTTGTAAGGAGGGCTGAGACCATGACAGTCCCTAGGCATCCGTGCATGGGCAGTCACCGCCAAGAGTAACTCTGAATGCTGACACGTTCTGATTAAGCCAAATACATTAAGAAGAGGACAGATTCACAATCACACTTAGCATGGAGTCTCAGAGGTCCACACTGCCCTCTGTCTCTTGTGAACATCTATATCCTGTGTGGCTTTGGAGGAGTGCTGTCCAGGAGGAATGCAGCAGTGTACTTTGGGAGGGACAATGAACAACTAAAGATAGAGAGAGGATAAGGACTGTGGCCAGAGGATGCCCAGCAAAGATTCTTAAGGCTTATTATGTGTTACTTAGGCTCTCTAGAGTAAGCCATTATTGGGACTAAAGGAAAGAAAAGCTTATATAGTCTAATTCTTCAATCTAATTCTTGTATTTCTTTCTAAGCCTCCTAGTTGATTTTTTTTTATTTGTGATCAACAAGCATTAGGACAGTTTCCATGATCTCCTACCTGCTTCATTCACATCTTTGTGGATTCCCTTCCTCTTTAGAGTGAGTGGAGCCTGCCTTTCCCACCATGTATTATGGCAGGGGTTATGGGATGGTTTTAAAGACTTATCTTTCCTCTCAACTTTTCTTCCTCCATGTCTCTCCTCAGCTGACTTTCCAAAAGGAGGCTACAGTGAATCTCCTGGTTAAATCAACAGGACTATGAACTGTAGCAGCAACTTTATAGGTTTGGAAGCCCCAGAGTGAGACCTCCTCCCGGGATAACACTTTGTTCAAACCTTAAGCAGATTCAGCTAAGCCAAGCCTAGACTCTTGGCCCCTAGAAACTGGTAGGATTAATGGGTGTTGATTCTAATCTGGTCGGTTTCTAGCAATTTGTTATACAGCAGGGAGCAAATGTACTTATATTATCTATAATCCTTAGCATCTATTTTTCAACGGAACAGATAAAGGATTCTGTTTAAGCATAGCCCCTTCTGTTTAAAATTCTTTAGGGCATTGCCCAAGAAAGTGACGAAGCCAGGACTTACAGCACAGCTTCAAGGCCAGAAGCCCCCTTCACCTCTCTGTTTTGGCAATGTATTCCTTTCCCATCACCCACTCAATCTTTGCCAGCTCTCCAACGCGCGTGAAATTCTTTTTCCTCTAATTCTCATAAAACTTGCTCTCTCCTGTCTTGCATGCCTTCCCTGACCACTTCTGTTTGTTTGTTTTCTTCCCTCCAGAGGACTTCTGGATCTGGCACAGGGACAAACTCTGGCCATGGGCAGGGAGCTCTGGTTTCCTTTGTGCACTGAGCTACTATAGAGCCTTGAACCAGTCTGACACATAGTAGGAGCTCAAGGAATGTTTCTTGAGATCAACTTCAAAAATGTATATAAAATCAATTTTGTTGCTTTACCAATTTATCATAAAATCTTCCATGTTAGCATAATCTGTATCACACAGAATTCTCAGAACCAATATCTAGACCACTTACTTGCTCTGAGAACGAAGCAAGAGCCGTTCGGTGAGAAGCTAGCCAGTGCAGTGGAGGACAAAGTCAGCCCAGCTCAGTGTGACCAAGCTTCTGTGTCCCCAAATTGACCTTTTGGTTCATAGATTTAGAGGCCCAGTTCTTCTAGCTTGAAAGCAGCCTGTCAAAGTCTCCATCAAGGTGCTCCCCATGGAACCAAAGTTCTCCAACCAAGATGCTTTCAACTCACTGTCTGTGCTTTTTAAAAAAAAATGAGAAAATCTGTTGCCTTAAACAATTTTACAAATAAGTTTTGCCAGCACCTGCTTGTTGCTGGCCCGAAGAATCAAATCTCCAGGGTTCTGGAATCCCCACTAATATTTAGCAGTCAATGAGTCTCCACACTTACACACTCAGCCCTAAGTAGAACCTGTGGATTGAATAAGTGCCAAAATCCCGCTGTGAAGCGGCCAGCAGAAGTTGGATGGGCTCACCTGCTTAGAGATCAACTCCTGGGAAAGGGAGAAGCTCAGTGTATAGGAAAGAGAGTTGACCATGGAACTAAAGGCCTGCTTTAGTTGTTTAAACCCCAACTCAGCTCCTGGGCTCTGAGTGCTGCTTCATTTCTGCATCTGTAAAATGGGAATATAGTTCCTGTCGCACAGAGTTGTTGCAACAAATCCGTGTGATGGAATGTATGGATTCCTTGTGGTGGTGACTGGCACACTGGAGCCTCGTCCATCGTAGGTGTGACTGAGAATACAGGTACATTAAAGCTCTATGTCAGGCAGTGCCTTTATGCTATGGGAGGAAAGCAAACACTGAAGAACAACACTACCTCAGTGTGCTAGCCCCGAGCACAGTATGACTAGATTCGAGCAAAGATGTTTGTGGAGGTACTTGCTCACACAGATAGGGCCAGTGACTGAAACGCAGATTTTTCTAAAACTGTACAATCCATCTTTTTATGAGACCTTGGAATCAATATCGTGCATGGTTTCGCATTCACTGTGTTTGTATTTTTCTTTGCTAGCAGGATGGGGAAGAATGTTTCTAAAGTTCACTCAAGCCAACTCCAGTAAAGAATTTACCCCCAAATATTTCTGATTGTATCAGGAAAGCTAGATCACCCACAGCTTAATTCCAAGATCTCAGCCATTCACAGTGGTGCCGCCAAGCTGGAACGAGGCTACAGCTCTGTTCGGTTGCTACCACAAGAGCAGAGGAACCTTCCAGCTGATCCAAACAATAACCAGACTTTCCATCCAGAGTGAGATTGCTCAGCTAGGTGTGGCTTCCATAAACTGCTTCCCGGACTATAGCCATATTTTCTCACCACATGCTACCCTGGGACATTTATTTTCTTATAGTTGTGGGTTTTTTTTTTCAGTAGGGGCAGTATTTTGGGAGCAGTATTCAAGATAATTACCCCTACAGTAGGAGCTGCAAAATGAACTCCTCCTTGGTCAATTTGTTTTTCTGTCAACGTTGGTAGATGCATCTATGGACAAGTTAGACTCTTCCCTCCCTTCCCAGCTCCTCACTGGCTAACGCCACAGAAAATACAGCAGTCTGGACAGGGCTGTGCATGCCTATCCACTCGGTTCCCTTAGGTTTATGTGTGTGTGTGTGTGTGTGTGTGTGTGTGTGTGTGTGTGTGTGTGTTAATAGATAGAGCAAATGCACAGAAAAATCTAGCCTCAAATATTGATATTCTTAGACCAGTAAAATTTACCCAGTGAAGAACATTAGCAGAAAACAAATTCAAATTACATAAAAAAAAAAACAACAGAATTTGGCTTGTAGGGTCAGTTCATATATGCCTCTGACCTTTGCACATAACTGCTCTGGTTTATTGAGAAAGTCGTTCTGGTATACTGAGAAAGATGCACAAACACGGTGCTTCAGTCTTAACCTCTCACAACGCATATAACACTCTTGTTTACTTGCTGCATCCCTTAGTAGATAAAGTATTTGGTGAATGTGTCTCTCATTCAACCTCTTTAGTTTGTAATTGTGATCTTTCCTCTTACAAGTTCATAATATGGTTGTTTTAATCCCAAAAAGGTAGGAAGTGTTTGAGAGTAAAATTGAATCCTTTCTAGAATTCATGGCAGACAAAATAAATGCATGCTCAGAATATGTATGTAATTGAGAGTATAAACTAAACAATGAGTTAGAACAATGGTTTTTAAGATGGCCAGCCATTTTGCAGATGTATTTCACAATGCTGTTTGAAGTCAAATTCAAATTAGTCATTTTTTTAATTTAAATAAATGTTGTTGAAAATTTTTTTACTCACTTTCAAATATTGAGGAAATACATTGCTTTAAGACCTACTTGAAAATATTTGAAGCTAGTTTAAGAGAAGGCAAATATTAGTAGCCCCCAAGACTTGGCTAGTTTTAGCTTCAGATGGCAGGGTTGGGCCTGTTGGGCCATGATACTTAGGAGCTTATGTAACAGGACACACTCCCACAGGAAGCTTACCATGTCAGTCTGCTGTTGACTTGGGATGAGATCTCTAAAGATCTGCTCAGGGACAGACAGCCTGATTAAACTTCATTTACCTCACAGTTCTTTCTTACCTTAGCTCTGAATACCTGCCTATAGCTGTCCACTCCTTCTGAGAAGAGTCATGCAAGAATGGCCGGACCAGTCTATATGTGAAGTGAGTTTTGCACTGCTGTAGATTTTATCACTGGCCTACATCATGATGTCTGAATTCTCCCCATGTGAAGGCAGTGAACTTTCCTGTCTGTCTTTGAAATATGTTTCACACCTGGAAGCAGCAGAATAAATTGGCTGAGCGGATTTTCTTCTATTTCAAGTAACCTAATACCAAACTTCTTGGGGTTAGCTGACAGAAACGATACTGAAAGATACAGAAACGGGACAATGGATAATAAAACTTGACATATGAAGGCCAAGACTTAGAAAGAACTTCAAAATCACTGATTATTATGATAGTGAAAACGTTTATCATCACGATAGAGTTGCTCCACTGTACCTAACATGAAATAACAGTAGAATTCGTTGTGAGGGTTAAGTGAAAACACCTAAATCATGACACTTTATCTGACTGTCAGCAGGGTGAGGGAATAGTAAAGGCTATGGCTACATCCACAGCCCAGCAAGAGTTTCAGTCTAAAAGTTTAATAGTGTCATTAGAACTCACTAAGGATGCCAGAGTTATCGTCAGAGCATACATATCCCCATGAGGGCTGGAGTGGGAGAAAGCCACCTGTAGGCAGAGAATGGTGCTGAAATAATGATTGGGACTAAATGCCTCCAGCTCTACTTTGCTGCTGCCCTGCGGGTGTATGTAGACAGTGGACCAGGAGCAGAGGATGGGCAGCGGAAGCTCTACTGACCGCCAGGCCCTGGTCTGAGCGTTTATGTAGTCGTCTGAAGAGTCCTGTGATGTAAGCACTGATGCTATCTTATTCATGCCCATCCACAGGCATGAAACTGAAGCTTATGGAGGGTGGGTAGTATAGATGTTCAGGATGTTTGGGAAATCACCCTGTCTGAAATAAGGAAGCCAGATATCAAACCAAGAAGAGGTGGTAACTTGGAAAAGTTTAACACATAAACTCCGATATCACAGTACAGCCAGGTATCAGTAAAACATAAACCCCAGACCAAGGTCACCTTGCCTTCTAGCTTAGTAAAGTCACACAGAAGCACATTTGTTTTTGTTCATTCATGGTCTGTATGTGGTTGTTTTCACACTAAGGCTGAAGACAGTAGACGGAGCAATGACTCAATTTCCCCCAAAACTCGAAGTGCTTACTACACAGTCTTTTACAGAAAACATTTAGTGACTCCCTCACTAGACAGAAGAAAAGATCTGACCTAGAGTTTCCCCTGACTTCCCATGAGGAACCAGGATGGCCTCATTTTCATCCAGTTACAGTATATGCCTGTCTGGGGGACATGAGCAAATTACAGATGAAGGCAGTTGATAAGTAATTAAACCAAATTATGTGATATTCTCTGTCCCGTTGGGAGATGCACAAGACTGGTGATGTTGAAGGCATCAACCAGACTTCCTAGCAATATTTTAATTAAACATAAACACTTCCCGTTTTTACTTTCTTCCAAGTGTGTTTGTGATTGTGATGAAATTTTCCTTTCTAAACAAGCATAGTTAGCCTGACAAGAACTCATATGTTGTGAGCTTTTCCCTTCCCTGATGTACCCATTGGCCAACTGTGTCAGACTGTAGAGCTGAGCTCCCACCACTAGGATGAGACGCAGTTATCACCTACGTCAGGAACAAAAGACAGGACCCACTTTAGCCCTGGTGTGTTCCCAGCCCAATTTGGGTTCTGGCAATCCTTATTAAAATAATGATTGTCCTGCCCAAATGCTTTCACTTTGTATATTGCTCTGTGTAAGACTGGGATTGTTCACTGCTTGTTTCTAAGGTAACCATTATGTGAGGCTATTTTGACCTACTACCTATTGAACCGTTAGCTTATTTAAATATTCTATTGCATATTTTCCCCTCAAGGCAATTTTAATAATTTATTTCAGTAACAATTCAATTAAAATAATTATTTACATAAATACATTTATCGAGCAGCAACTTCATTTTTCTAGGTTCTCCAGTGGGTGCTAGAGATATGATGGGAAATGTGTCATTCTATCTGTCTCCAGATATTTCAAAAAAGGAAAACATACTCAGGGAAATAAGTAAGACAACTGCAAACTGTGCTCGACCTTAGAAAGTAAGGACAGAGAAAAGTTAGGCAAAGTTGCTTTTCCTAGTGTCTTAGCTTCAGTTGTCTACTTGATGTGCCTTAGTTGAAAATTGCCTCCCTCATATCGGCCTGTGGGCATGTGTGGGGGAGGGGAGCATCTTCTTGAGTGATGTCCACTGTGGGCAGATTCACTTTTCTCTCCCTGCTACTTGATGTGACATCTGAGAGGTCACGAGTAACCTTGTGTGAACTCCCCCCCCCCCAAAAAAAGAAAGCTTTGTTGTGCTTTCTATGTTTCAAGAACAGGTTAGAGAGATGCTATTTTAATGGCTGGGCTCTTTGCACAGACTCTTAAGGAATGCTCCTTGGCATTTACTTCTCCACTGTTGAGGTTCTGAGGACCCAAGGATTTAACTGAATCCAGTTTTCCTCTTGTGCCCCACAATGTTTTTTTTTTCCTTCCAAATCCCTTTCCTTTCAGTTCACGCATGTTCCACTTGGCAAAGTTGCCAATGTAGGTTGAATATCCAGTCCTACCTGTGTGCTGAGCACGTGCAGATTCCTAAGCACATTAAGTGAGGCTACTGTGGGCATTTCCTACTGGACTCCCTCTCGAGAGTTCTCTCTCTGTCTCATTCCTATGGTCCTATTACTATGTGTTCATGGTCTTGAGGCACCACCATTTTTAGTAGAGAATTTAAATTTCTATAGACTGAATATTTCTATTTGAATGCTTGTGACTTTTCTTCCCTTGATAATTTTTGTTTTTTTTTTTCAAAGTAATGCCAGGTTTTCCCCCAAACCATTGGACTTAATTAAATTAGTTATATAAAGTTCCAGATACACATGTAGACAATGGTGCATCATTAACTGGTAACTACTATTTTGCTCGTTTGCAACTTTGGAGAGTCCAAGTCCTTCAAGGACTAAGATTATTCATTCTATCATTAGAACTCTTCTGCTCATGAGTTTTTTCCAAGTGCAGGCCTTACCATATGTGGTGGTTTGAATATGCTTGGCCCTTTAGCAGCAGCACTGTTAGGAGGTGTGGTCTTGGAGAAAGTATGTCGCTGTGGGGGTGGACTTGGGAGGTCTCCTCCTATGCTCAGGCTCTACCCTGTGCCGAAGAGACTTCCTCATTACTGCCTGCAGATGCCAGTCTTCTCCTGTTTGCCTTCAGAACAAGATGTAGAACTCTCGGCTTCTCCAGTGTCATGCCTGCCTGGATACTGCTATGCTTCCTGCCATGATGATAATGGACTGGACCTAAGAACCTGTAAGCTAACCCTAATTAAATGTTGTCACTTATAAGAGTTGTTTTGGTTATGGTGTCTCTGTCCAACAATGGAAACCCTAACTAAGACACTTATAATGGCTGTGAAATCTAAGCTGGATGATGTCCCAGTTAAAGAATCAGTGCTGGAGATAAAGGACAGTAGAGGAGCACATCGTTGGTTCAATAAACAACACAGCAAAAATAATAATAAATAAATGAACAAGGGTGGTGACCAGTAGAGTAAAGATTCCAAAAAGTTGCTGTCTGTATTCCTGAAGCAGTCTGGGGAGGGATTCTATGCACTTCTGCTCCTTAACCTGGTGTTATAATCTGTCACTTTCTCAGGACACTGTGAAGCCTAAATACCTAGAATACATTCCCCACAAG
Source organism: Rattus norvegicus (assembly GCF_021556685.1). NCBI lineage: Eukaryota > Metazoa > Chordata > Mammalia > Rodentia > Muridae > Rattus > Rattus norvegicus. The sequence goes on along the minus strand of NC_141541.1, from coordinate 96,540,405 downwards.
TTGCCATCAAATACCTTAAAATACGGCTTTGTTTATATTAAAAGTGTTATTAGAAATCTGAAATCTGGGCTGCTTTTTCCCTCTATGACATTTTTGAAGAATGTAAGCATGCCAATCCTGCACCATCTATTTTTAAGACACCCTGAACTGATATTTGACATCCATGGAAAATCTGAATATGTACTACAGGATCATAAAAATAAACACTAACAATTGTTCCTGTAGTTTATAACCAGTGATTTATTTCCTTAATTAATACCAGTTTGACTATGAAGAATTTAATTCCATCAACAAATATGTATAGGAACTAGATTTCAACTTAAACATTAATATGAATATACATCTAGCTGTGGAAAGTTCTTTTGCTGCAACCTGAAGTTCAGTGAATTCGGAGTACGAATTGGCAGGAATACCAGGAATAATGACAAACTTCATCACTTCTTTCTTGGCAATAAAACTTTGTTTCTTATGAAGGCTGTCAAACTCCCCATTTGAGATGTAGTTCTAAGACCTGAGTGAGGCCCACAGATCCTCCAAATGATTCAGGCTAGTTTTCTGTGGAACCTTGGCTGTCTGGACAAGATAGCAGATTAGAAGCCCTCTTGCTGTGAACCATGAAGGGGTTAAGCCAGCTGAAGTCTGTGTAAAACCAGGAACTGGTGCTTAGTCATCCTGTGTAGCTGGGGCTAAGGTCAGCCAGAACTCCCAGGGTGGTACTCCACATACCATAGCTGAAGCAAGCTGAAGAGACTGGGAGCTGGATACATCATGAGCAGAGAGAGGTGGGATGAGCCCAGTCTGTGGTGATGGAGGCTGTCTTGTAATATGTGAGCCTGAAGTTGAGATTCTCTATGTATAGCCTGGAGGGGCTATCTCAAGAAGGAAGCATCCTAAGTGACCAACAGTGAGAAAGCTGAGAAGCACCATGCTGAACCAAGGCAGTCTTCTTAGAACCACATAATCAACACTCCAAAATTGGCTGATGTGGATCTCTGAGGAGACCATGGAGGTCAACAGAGGCAGGCAGAGACCTGATAATATTACCAGGGGACCTTAGTCTCATTGGTAAAAGTTTTTTAACATACAGACTCAGAAGGAAGTTTGAGAATCGTTTTATTTAGAGGTGGAGAGGAAAGTAACAAAGGGGCAAGCTACTTGTAAGTCTCAGCAGCTGCTAGAAGGAGGGAGACGGATAGAAGAAGAAAGTCACGCTGTTTTGAGCCGGGATTCAACAAATGGGACTTGGTCATCCATGGAACAAGCAGCTGTGTGGGAGCTGAGAGGCTTCAGAGAAACAGTAGGATCGTCAGAATGTCAGAGCAAGCATGTTCAGGAGTAGGTCGGTACCCGCAAAAGCAGTAGAAAGAGGAAGCTGGAAAGGTTCCGCTTTTTGAGTTGGAATTCAGGAAAGCAGGTAAATTTATCAGAGAAGAGCCCTAAGTAGCTTTAGGGGGAGGGGCTTCTGGAATTTATGAGCACATTACTTCATTGAAGAGGTAATTATTTCATCATCTCCATAGTATATCTTCAGGTACATTGGTGTCTTAGTGTCTGTTCCCGTTGCTTTGATAAAATACCCTGACAAAAATAACTTAAAAGAGAAAAGGTTTATTTGGCACATGATTCCAGGTTACATTACATTTTCCTGGGAAGACAAGACGGCAGGAACTCGACGACCCTGCCACTGGTCACATTGATTACATCCATGGTCACGGTCAGGAATCAATAAATTAATGCATGCATGCTATTGCTCAACCATGCTCTCCTTTTTATTCAATTCAGGATCTATGTGGGTCTTTTCACTTCAATGAACCCAATTAAGAAAATCTCTTATGGGTATGCTCACAGGGCAACTAAATCCAGACTATTTCTCCTGGAGACTCTCCTAGGTGTTTCTACATTCTTTCATGTTGATAATCCAAACATACCACCAGACAACTTTCCTGAGGGCTCCTTGGAGGTAATTAACAGGCTCACCTGAATCCCCTCTTAAGGGAGAAGATGGTAGCATGAATCACTGGGGGCAGATTAGGAAAGTCAGTTTCCACCCAGATTCATAGATAGAACTCTGTCAGAATCTGTTAGATCTTGTTCTTTTGACTAAGTAGAGTCATTTTTCCCTCTATTGTCCTCGAAGGAGTTCGGATACCTCCACCCTTTTCCCTTTCATATAAAATCTTAAAGTCAAAGGAGGGCAACGTCGATTATAATGGACAGTCTATTCTCAATGGGCTCCAGGCCTGCTAGTGTCTGCCCAGCTAGTTGACAGTAAGATGAATGTCTGCAACTGAACAGGTAATCGACAGCCCAGATGTGGACATAACAGCCTGCACTTAGACTTTTAAGTAAGGGAGTATGGCCATCTCGCACACATGGAACAAGGGTTGGAGAAATAACCCCTAAAAACTTTCTACATTGAAATCCAGGGAAACCTCTCATATCATACTATAGTTTTCTCCACGGGGCATGATCATATCATTGCTTTTTGAAGGAGAAATTACCTTGGCCCAGAAGGCATCGCAAGTAGCTGAACAGAACAATTTAGTGATAGCTAAGTCTATATTATTAATAATGAGCCAGCTGACCCTCCTTAGCAGACAGGGGGAGAGGGGGCACAGGACCTCACCTTTTTATTCCAGCATTACTCTATTCTGTCCTGCCTCAGTTGCAAACATTCTTGGGAGATGCAAGTCTAGTGTACATAGAAAATGGAAGGTTAACTAAAAGTACAACTTTATGATGTAGCTTCCGTGGGATCATTACCCACCAAGAGGAGGGACTTTGCAAGTATTTGGGGGTTACCTATACTTCTGTAAATATCCTTACCTGTGTTCTATAAATTAGCCCAGTAAATGCATTACCTCACCAAGTTGGACTTCGGTAGAATTGTTACTTTTGCTGGGTAAATGCCCTATCTGGAGTAGAAGGGCATTTGTTCATGGATCCACAAGGAAAGTTCACATAATACCAAGAAAGGGCTGACACCTGCTGGAGACTCAACCCAGAAGGTAATTTGTTTAAACTCTACTGCTATACAGCTGTCAATGAAAAAAAAAATCACAATTCTCACCTCAAAGGGGAAGAGAGCTTATTATAGAACCAAATTTAAGTGAGCGTGGCCCTGGAACACAGATTTGGCTTATTCCAAATTCCATGTTCCAATGTGATAACAGGTTTAGGAAGCTTTTATAGTGATGAGACAAAGAAAGTTCTAGTTTAAGGCCCCTTTAAAGCTTGTTTGGACGAAGCATTTCATAGGTGGGTTAAAACGAAGTAGAGAAATTTCCATAATGGGCCTCAAGTGCTGACTAATAGCATTTGTAGCCTTTTGATTGGTGGGAGCTAGTTGTCTATTTGTACATTTCAAAGGATTTTACCTAATGTTCACTAGCTTATTAGTTCTCAAACAAACAGAAGGATTTTTTAAATGGCCTTTAAGGGGACTGTAGAAGTCCTGTAACAGTTTGGCTTTGTACTTGTAACATCCCAATCAGCCTCACAGAAGGGTCAGTGGCAAGTGCCATTCTTTCTAGCAACTTTCACTCACACTGCTTACTCACTGTTGAGATTATGAACCTACTGCTTTAAGACACAAGATTATGACCTACTGTTTTAAGACCACCCCAGGAAACAACATAGGAGACACACCTAAGAAAGAAAAGCAAACCCAGCTTCTTTTTCTCACAAGTTCAAGATGAATCTGTTGGCTCTACCTAGCGTCTGCCCCCACACTTTCTTGGTATGCAGGCTAGGCCACGCTAAGTCACAGGGTGTGGAACATCCCACAACCCCCATGAAAAGCTATTAAAGTCAGAGATCTCCTTTGTTAGGGAGATCGGAAGTTGTTCCCGCTCTCTAACCTGAAAGCTGCTTTCTTTCTTCAGGGCCCATTTCCTAACAAGTTCTCCTGTAAGGAAATCTTCTATCAGCTTTCCACCAAGTCCCTCCTCTGTTCTATAGCTGCAATGAGACACCGCGACCAAAAGCAAGTTGGGGAAGAAAGGGTTTATTTGGCTCACACCTTCATATTACAGTCTATCTACATAAATACAGTCTATCACGAAGGCAGTCAGGACAGGAACTCAAACAAGACACAAATCTAATGCAGGAGCCGATGCAGACGCCATGGAGGGGTGCTGCTTACTGGCTTTCTCATCATGGCCTGCTTACTCAGCCTGCTTTCTTATAGAACCCAGTACCACCATGCCAAAGATGGCAACACCCACAATAGGTTATGGCTCCCTGTCCCTGGATGGGGCCCGTGGATCATCTTCCCCATATACGCTGCAAGTTTGGGAAGTCTGATATTGTGCAGGGCTTGTGCAGACCGACACAGCTGCTGTGAGGTCATGTGTACAACAGTCATGCTTTCTCCAGAAGACAGCATTTCACAGCACTTCTCCCATTCGATAGTTCTTACATTAGCTCAGCCTTCTCTTCCATAGTGTTTCCTATTATTTCTCCTCTCTTTTCCCCAGCTCCTGCTTTTTCAACTTCTTAACTACAACATTTTATATCTAGAATAGTTTTTAAACTGTGGGTCCCAGAATATCCCATCTTTTCCTTTCAATCAAATTTGCCTTCTTTAACTTTTAAGTTCAACTAATACTAATCCTTATCTTTACTCTGCCAATTTCCATGAATAGCTAGTATTTCAGTAAATATCATACCACTCTTACCCCCAATAATTATTGAAGTTAGAGGGATGACTGTTTCTAACTATGATGTTATTTGCATAATGATCCTATCCAGCGTTGTGGTTGCTCTTGATGTTAATGGTATCTTCTCAGAGTGGTGTTTCTAATTGTCTATGGCTTTGAGCCTATTCAATGTGATTTTGTTGCTGGAGAATACCCTCATATACTAAGGAAGACCAATCAGAGTGAATTGGATGGAACCCTAGCAAAGGAATTTAAAAAACACATATTTAGATGTTTAACAAAACTCCTAATAATACAGAGGGAATATAAATACACAGTCTAATGAAATGAAGCAATATAGAATATGAACCATTTATTTAATAAAGAGATCGAAGTAAACTTGAAGAAATAAAAAAACTCATTATATTAAATAAAAATCTTCCTTGAAGCCTTAGGACGAGACTAGATCAAGTGTAAGACAGAATATCAGGAATGGAAGACATGGGATGGAAAGATGAATTAGAACATTTAGATATTGACAATGATGAAAGAGTAAAAAAGTATAAAGAGAACATAGAAAGACTATGGGAAACCACTAAAAGACCACAGTTGTAAATCATGGGGACAGAACAATAATAAGAACTTCAGAGTAAAGATATAACAATACATAGAGTAAAATCATAGCAAAAAATTTCCCCAAATCTAGGGAATGTGTAATCATTAATGTTCAGAAGGTATTTGGAATACAAAACAGACCCATGTCATGTCATAGTGAAATAGAAAACACCAAGTTACATCAGTTATTTTGCGTTTCTCATCAGAAACTCTAAAAGCCAGAAGAGTATAGATGATGCATGGTAAGCTTTGAAAGACAATCGCTACCAATCAAGATTATGATATCTGGAAAAACTATCCATTACACGTGAAAGAAAAAGAAAATATTTCCATAATAACTCCAAACTGAAAGAGTCAGTGGCCATTAAGCCAATACTAGAAAGATTCTCGAAGACTCCAATATACTGAGGAGGAAGATAAGCACATGAACGTAGCTATACGAAAGAACAAGACACACTAAGACAGTAACAAATAGAAAAGCGCACCATTACAAAACCAGTAAAGTGACAGAAATTAGTACTCACCTTTCAGCAACAAGTCAATGTTAATATTCCACTAATTCTTCAACAAAAAGACACAGACTAGCTGTTTGGATTTTCAAACAATACCCTTCTATGTTTAAAATAAGCTCCATTAATTTTTTCCTATAAATGTACCTCACTGTCAAAGAGAGTGTTTGAGGCAAAGAATACAGATATTCATTCCAATCAAATGGAGTTACAACCAAACAGGTATTGTTGTTATAATATCTAAAATAGATTGTAAACTACATTTATGTCATTGCCTAGTTATTAAGAGAATAATCCCATCATGAGAACATTATAATTCAAAACATATATGCACCAAATTTCATGAAATATATACTACTAGATGTAATACATTAACTAACCTCAATGTAGTAACAATGGGTAACTTAAATGTTCCACTATCAGAAATACATAGGTCATTTATGCCATAAAGAAACAATAAAAAAAAACTCACCTGAATTGAATGATAGAATTGATCCAATGGATCTAACAGACTTCTATACAGCATTCCATCCGAACACTGTAGAATACATATTCTCAGCAACCAATGGAACTGTCTCAAAAGTGGGTTATGTATTAGAACACAAATCAAATCTCAACAAATACAGAAAAATTGAAATGATTCCTTTGATTTTGTATGATCTCATTGGCATAAAACTAGAAAGCAACAAGAGAAATGACAAAAAATATCCAATGACTGAGTCATTGTAGAAAGCAAGAGAGAAATCGAGAATACTAAACTACAGAATATCAAGCCAAGGGGGAGCAATAAAAAGCATTTTTAAGAAGGAAATTTACAGCTAGACATGCCTAAATTTAAAAAAACAAAAACAGCAACTTCAAACAAATAAGCTAATGATGCAACTTAGGCCCTTGGAAATATTAATGCCATAGGAAAAATACAATTACTCAACGAAGCATGGAATTGATTCTTTGACAAGATAAGCAAAATTGACAATCCTTAATCAGACTACCCAAAGTAAATAGAAAATATTCAAATTGATACAATAAGAAATGATTAAAAGAGACTTTAGAAAAGAGATAACGAAATTCTGACTATTACTAGGGAATACCCTAAAAACTTACACACTGGGCTTGGATAAAGCGTTTGCTATGTATGATCTTCAGCATCCAATGGAAAGGGACAGTGAAGTACTACATGTCTGTAACACAACACTGGGGAAACAGAGACAGGCAGACCACAAGGGCTCCAAGTTTATTAAAATATAAATGAATAAGATGGAGAGAAATTGATAAAGACACCAAACATTGACATTCGGCAAACATACACACATTTTATATTCCAGTATGTTAGAAAATTCAAAATTGCTTAATAAATCTTTAGGGCCTACCTTAAATGAAGAGGATATAAACAAAACAGTACTGAAACAGGGACTGAAATTAAAACAATAACTTCAACACAATCCCTCAACCAAAAAGACTCTTGGCCAAGAGAGAATCAGTGCTGAATTCTATCTGCCCTTTGACAGTAGAACTATCATGAATGCTCTTCAGATTGCTCCAGGAAACAAAAAAGAAATGCTACCAAAGCTTGTTAGGGGATGATTGTTATTTAGATACACAAGCTGGACAAATAAATACAAACAAAGAGAACTCTAGAGCAATCTCAATTCTGAGCATTCTTTCAAAAAAGTATTTTATATCAATAAAATACTTATAAAACAGATACAGGGTTTTTTAAACATATACAAGTCAATATATTTGCAGGGTGAAAAAAATCAGAATATTTTTGTGGTCTTCCTATGTCAGTACTAAACCCAATGAGAAAGAAGCTCAAAACTCAGTTCTATAATTTATAAAGGCCTTAGAATAAACCTAGCCAAGGAAGTGAAATAACTCTACAATGGAAATTTTAAACAGGAAAGAAATTAAAGAACTAGATAATGGAATAGCTCTCATGCTCATGGACTGAAAGAACAAACCTGTGGAAATGGCTGTTAAAAACAATCTACAGAACCAATGCAGTGCCAACCAAATTTCCAGTGACATATTCCATAGGGGGAATAAAAACATTAAAAAATAATTTGTATTAATTCTTTGGGAATCTCTTACATGAAAACAATGTATTTTGGTTATATTTAATTCCTACATCTTCCCCTAACATCTCTACGTTTGACTTTTCCCTCCACTCCACCTCAATTTCATGTTCTTTTAAGGAAAAAAAAACAAAGCACTATTTGCCTTCATATGGAAGCATAAGTGACCTTGTTAACCAAAGCAACCCCAAGCAAAGGAATAACGCTAGAGGTATCGCTGTATTCGCTATCACCATCAAATTAGTCTATACAGGAAAAGTAACTAAAATCATAACAGCACAAACAGGAACGTAGATAAATGCATGGAATAGATGCGCAGACCTACACAGCTACTGCCCCTAATGACGAAGCCAAAAGGATATGCCAGGGAAAAGTCAGACTCTTCAACAAATGGTCCTGGGAAAAGCATGCAGCTGTAATGCTGAAGAGTGAATAGAAGAATTAAACTGGGTGTCTATCTAGTGATTTATAGAGAAGATTATTTCAAGTGCATAAAAGTCAATATGAAATCTGAAACTGTAAGAGAAAAAAATGGAATAATACTTCACAATATTGGCAGAGATGAGGACTTCCTGGAAAGACTCTGATTGTTCACTCAGGGTGTAATTCCCCAAACTGACCAATAGGAATGGCTGAAATTCTAATAGCATCTATATAGCAAAGTTAACAATTGAATTAAGAGGCAGCCTACAGAGCAGTTGAAATAGCATCTATATAGCAAAGTTAACTATTGAATTAAGAGGCAGCCTACAGAGCAGTTGAAAGTCTTTGCTAGCTATGTGTCTGACAGATTAATATCTAGCATATGTAAAGAACTCAAAAAACCTGTGTGAGAATAAATCAAACAAGCCAAGTATAAAATTGGTTAACGAACAGATGGTTCTCAAAAGACAAAGTGCAAAGGACCACTCCACATGTGAAAAACTGTTCAAAATCATTAGCCATGGAGAAAATGCAAACTAGAACCACAATGAGAGTCCAACTCATTCTAGTCAGCATGGCTATAGTTAAGAAAGCAGATGACAGTAAATGCCTCAAGCATCCCAGGAAAAGGAATCCTTATGTTCTACTTGTGGAACTGTAAATTGGCCAGGTCATTATGGAAATTAATGCAGAGGTTCCTCTGGACACTAGAAATAGATTTGCCACAAAACTCAGATATCCATGTCAAGGTACTTACCCCAAAGACTATAAAATGTCACAGAGAACCTTGCCTACCCATTTTTTTTTCAGCACTATCAACAGCTAAGTTATGGTATGAACCTAGGTGTCAGTCTAGTGGTAGACTGTATTGACAACAGGCTATATACACACTGGCTATATGCATACTTCCTTATGGCTATAAGGAAGAACTCGGTTATGTCATTTGCAGGAAAATTGCACTGAAGATTGTCATATTAAGCAAATTTGGTCAATCTCGAAAGACAACTATTACAGGTTTTCTCTCATTTGGGATTCCTAGATTTTATAGAACTATATAAAATCATGTCACTATATATAACACAAGAGAAGAAGGAAAACCATCTAGAGAAATGAAGGGGACTATTAGGAGAGGGGTTGGGGAGAGAGAAGAGATTCGTATTGGATGGGAGAACATGGCCAAAATGTATTTGTATAAAAGTGTTCTTATGAGCTTTAGTACTTCATATGATGAAAATGCCATTTTAAAAATGTATAAATCATCAAAACTGTGTGAACTGTTGTTTGTGATTAATAACAGGTTGGAGACTTCTTTCAAAATATACTAGCAATAGTAACAAAAACATCTTCTAATGACACCAAAAAAGCTCTGTAGACCAATGGAACAGGATAAAGAACCCAGATATAAACCCACAAAGCTAGAGGCTCAAGCAGAGCCTCAACAGCTCTTTAAAAATGATATTGAAACATGAAAATATCAATATGCTAGCCTGTAATAACGCCAGATGTTACAGTGTGGAATTGTTATATAAATTGTACATTTGTATCTGACCAATGTTTAATGTATTATTACCTGCTTTGTTCATTTTAGATGTGGATTATGGCCTCCAAAGTTTGAAAGGACCTGAATTGGAAGTCAAGGAGAGATTTGTCTTACAAGCTGCACTAAAAGTGAAAATTTGCACTCCACCTTGAAGGTCAGGTCTTTGCTGCAAGTGCTCTGTTTGGCAAAACCCGTGAGCTATTGACCAAGTTCCTATCAGCTAAGAGGATGAATGTCATCTACATTGAGATCTGAGTAGTTTGATCTTCATGACAGAAGCTGCAAGTAGCCTTGTTTGGACTTCTCCCTCACCATTTCAGGTTGGATAGCCAAGGCTCACAGACTCACAAGAGCAAACAACACAGCCCAGAGCCCAGCATGTTAAAGCCTTAGCAGACCTTGGACACAGTGGAGCCAATCCCCTCATTTTATGTTCTTGCCAAGAAAAGGGTGTGAAAAACTCCTGGGGTGCTTGGATGGCTCAAGAGCCCCCCCCCCTCTCTCTCTCTCTCTCTCTCTCTCTCCACTATCTGACTCCTCCATTGGCTAATCCTTCTTGACATGTTGGATTTCATGGGATAGAAGTGTGCTGGCATCCTCAGAACTGTGACCTCTCAACTCTACACAAAGCCAATCAGTATGAGGTCCTTCCCAAGACGAAACATGCCAGTGATTACCAAATGATGAACAGTTGTTTGCAATATAGATAACGTTCCAATAGGGACCTCACTAAATATCCTCTAAAAACTCCCATTATCCGAGACCTCTGGCTGAACTTCAACCCTCTGTTAAAGAGTAAGAAGAGCAGTTCTGGATTTGTTCACCATCACCGTCCCAGCTCCACTTCAGATTCTAGAATTGCTACACAAGTGATCCCATTCACCTTTTACTAAACTTAGACAAAGTAAAGCAGCAAGCCCAGCATGAGTATAATTAGCTTAAGAAAAGATGGTTGATAAACTGTAATCTTTAACTCTGTGGTGTCTAGAGAAAGGAGGGGGAAACCATCTAGTATTAAGTCCTTAGTAGCCATTGCCTTTCTATAGAGCAGATGCTTTGTTATTTCAGTCAGTAGTGTCCTATGGGTTATGAAACAAAAGACCTCTGAACAATTGATTAGCAATTTTTCCAAACTTAGGTCAGCCTCAAGTATATGAGAAATTGTGCTACATATAGGGTAATGTGCATGTTGGCATGCAGGCGCTCGCACGCACGCGCGCGCGCACACACACACACACACACACACACACACACACCACCACCACATATACACACCGCATATGTTTGTGCCTGTTTTGTTTTATAAAATGTATTCTAGTCTGGCTGGCTGTTGCCAACTCCCACAGCAAAAGCAAAACATATAGTTAGTGCAAAAAAGTGTGTCATTTAGCAGACGGTACCAAAAAGGACTCCATGACACTACCACACAGTACTGGGAGGCTGCTAGCAACTTGAGTTTCCTATGCTTTTCACTGGGTATATTTTCCTCTCATTTCAGAGCCATGTGAATAGGCTCCAGCTGTAAAATTAATCTCTAAAAATTAGCACTGAACAGTCACAGAGCTAATGTTTACTAAATGCTATGTGAGACTTTCTTTTGTTTTGAATTCCATTGTTTTATTCTGGAGAGCTTGCATGTGTTACAGCGTACGTTCGGAACTCAGAAGACAACTGGTGGAAGTTAGTCCTCTCCTTCTACCACGGGGATGTTGGTGATCTAAAGCCTTCTGCCCTCGGCCTTGGTGGCAGTGTCTTACCTACCGCCATCTTGATAAGATCTTCTCAAAAGCCAGATACATATACAAGGACATGTCCATCACGAGGTCATTTGGAAGGCTGCAGAGGCCTGCCTCTGTTTAACATAGTCAGAACTCATTTCTTGACATCACACACTTGGGCGACATTGTACTTTGCTGACATCATAACTTTTAGAACTTCCATTTCCTCTGCAATAAAGCGGAGACTTCCCCGCCCCCCACAGAAATACAGCAGTGATGTATGAATATGGCAAAACTTCAGACAGATTTTTGAGGATTAAGCAGAGCAACGTGTAGAATTTCAGACATCGCAAGTACTTATGTTGCCTCTTAATACATGAAGCGCTTGTGTTTTATGTACCGTTGACCCCTTGCGCAAAATATAAACCTGCGTTCTTCTGAAATATCCTCACAATGAGGTAATGAAGGCACAAGTGTCATCATTTTGCTGGTCCTTCAGCTCTACCCTTCTGCCCATTCTCTGTACTATAGCTAGGTTTGTTTCTGCACCAAAATCCATTTATTTTCTCTGCTTGAGGGTTTCTTCAACTTGTTGCACATATAGAATTCCTTTTAAAATTCTTACTATGTTATTTGTATTTTATAAATATCTATATGGGCTTGAATATATATATATACATGTAGATATATATGTATATGTATTCATATATACTCACCACATGCATGTAGGCGTCTGTGGGGGACTAAAGAGCGTGTCAGATCCCCTAGAAATGGAGACACATTTGGTTTTGAGCTGCCAAATATGAGTACTGAGAAAAACCCAGGTTCTTCTGCAAGAGTAGCAAGTGCTCTTAACTGGTGAACCATCTCTCCTGCCCACATTTAGAATTCTTTACCATCTGGCTACGTACCAACTTCTCAGCCTAACTCTCATGTTTGGCGGGGGTGGGGGGGTGTGTCTTGAACCCATTGTTTCAATATCTGACCTTGATTCTCAATCCAATAATGCTTACCTGGTAGCATTTCTTTTGAGTACTAATCGTGATCACCCAACACCCCTGCAAGCAACCTCTCACCCATGCTCTCTAGGAAAGCCCAATGAATTCATTTGTTCACCAAGTTGTACTTCAGCGGTAGTGCTGTTGTTGGTGTCCTATCTGAAATGAGTAGAAATTTGTTCATGTCTCCTAAGGAAAAGTTCCTGTGATTCCTACACCTGCATGCATGGTAGTATCATGCCAGACTTGAGACCACTGAGGGATTTATGGTATGGAGACAAGATCTCATACTCTACAGTAGAGAACGTTAGAGACTTGTGTGGAGACCAAGATCTGTACTCTGGAAAAGGCTTTCCTCTTTCTTATCCCGAATGGTGTGTAACAGTTTCCTCCAACATTGAAACATTCCATCCTGCAGGTAAGCTCCTTAGACAGGAACATAAGCAACTCAAAACATCTTCAGGAAGTCACTGAAATTGACCAGATTCATTAAGCCTTTCTCTGCAAGAGTAAGCAATAAAAGCTGAGAGTCCCTTTCAGGCCTAAGGAAGCTGAACTGCAGAGAAGACTTTCAGACAAGCCAAGTTGCAAAGAAGAATCTGAGACCAGACCAGCTTCCTGGAAGAAACAGAGACCAGCAGAGCTGCCTAAAAGAGGTTTGGGCCAGAATCACTTGAAAAGGACACTCTCCAACCTGTCGAGCTGTGCCGTGTGCTCCATGTTCCCAGCTTTGGTGATCTGTCACTCATGCTGGGCTGGGCTTTAGTGATTGATTGATGTCTGTGAGTCACTTCTCCTGTAAGTAACCTTTAAGCCATCTTCCTGTAAGTGAACCCCCAAAACTCACTTGGCTTACCAAACTGCACTTCATACACACTTAGGTCTGTCAGGGGGTGACAGATGTTCCTGGGGTGAGTAGATGTGTGTCTAGAGTCTCCCTATAAAGAGTTTTCTCACACAGCAGGTGGATGAATCAACTGTTATAAACCTTATCTGGAAAATGACCATCCAAATAATATCGGGTTTGTAGAATATCATGGAGATGTTTGAAATTATGGACAGTCTCCCTTCTCAACACTTCATGTCTACTAACTTCCAGTCACTTTGTTTTGTTACTCTTTTCCAGCTTCCCAGGAAACAGAGCCCAGACTACAGATGGTGGCTGGTGAATTCTGAATGAACTGGCTGCTCAAGGAGCATCTCAGAAATCTGTTGACGCTTTAAAAAGATTTTTAAAAAGGATATCCCATGACTCATTCTCGTCCTACACTGTAGCAGCTTACAGGTTGTACAGTGGGATACAGTGAACTTGGAGGGTCTCTGTTGTTGGAATCTATATATTGCAATGCTTTAGCTGTGATAAGAAAAAGGTGCCTTTTGTTTAGAAAAAAAAAGCTAGTTGTCTGCAAATTGTGAAGTGAACAAACAATTCACAATGAATTAAAAAAGAAAGGCATTTCCATAGACTAACACAAAGACAGAAGTCTATGGAAAGGGGTGAGGAATGTGTCTAAAGTACTTAGACATATAAGAAAGCCCCAGGGTAAGTCAATGGTCCTCATGGCATCACATAATTCTATATCACTTTAAAGGTTGGGAACATTGAGGGGTGCCTTGGTGGTGAGGTAGTTACCTAGCAAGTATGTTCCTGGCCCCGCGAGAGCACTTGAGGACCCTGGTCAAACTTCCCCAGTTATCACAGGAGTGACAGGAAGTCAGAGAGAAGGATTTCTCCCTGAGCTTCTGTGATCTCTATTATCTTAAGAGTGCTGCTGGGAACAATAGATAAGGTCACCTATACTTAATGCTTTCCCATTTTAGAGTGGGACTTGCCTTAATGAAGTCTACCTGCCTTTTTAGTGGTAGTGGTTATATTTTTTAATTTTGCTTTTTTTTTATTGTCTATGTAGAAGCTTAGATGCATCACATTCCTGCCTGGTACTCACAGAGGCCAAAAGAGAGTGTACGATCCCCTGAATTAGAACTACAGACAGTTAAGAGCCACTCTGTAGGTACTAGGAACCAAGCAACAGTTCTCTGCAAGATGGGCAAGAGCTCTCTCCGAGCCATCTCTGTAGCCACGCAACCCGTAATTTCTATAAATCCTCACCGTTGCTCTATACCTTTGTTTAAAACACTGCACGTCTGACTTTCTTTTATAGTTTCAGTCTGTTCCTACAACACCCGTCAGCCAGCTCGTCAGCATGGATACCTGTTTCTGCACTGAAAGCCAGTAGATGGTGTAACCTCTGTTTTATATGTGCAGGAGGCAAAGGTTTCATTACGTCCAAGATTTGTGATCTGTGCCTTTCCCTAGTAATATATATCAGGGGTTGGGGGGGGACTGCATTCTTTGTGAATCTGGCCCTGAGGTTCTGTAGATTTCAATTATTCTGAGTCTGGTTCTGCCTCAAAAAGGTCTCTATCTTCCCTCACCTCCAAAATATGGAGCCTAAAATGAAAAGCCGCTAGGCTGCTCATACATCGCGCTTTGAAGAACAGCTTTTCACAGATGGAAGGACATAAAAATGATGGGCTGTTATCTTGTAAGCTGAAATTCTACTCTCTGAATACATGAAATATTGATATTAAATCAAGCTGTACCTGGTTTTCCCCCCTATGCGGCCTTCCAAGTTCTTGACCTCTGTTCTGTTGCTGTTTCACTTTAGGCAGAGTTCCAGTGGCAGGGTGAGGACTAGCGTGTGTGTGTGTGTGTGTGTGTGTGTGTGTGTGTGTGTGTGTGTGTGAAGGGGGGGAGGGAGTATGCAGATGCCAATGAAAGGCATCTCGAAGCTGTGTTAGCATGTTTGTATAATTTAGTAACTTAGAGATGATAGAGAATGCTGCCAGTGCCATAATAACACAGTCAGACAGAAAACAATGTGAATTTTTCACTCATTTGTCAGTGATCCTGGTGGAAACTGGCAAACAGCATCTATAATAAGCATAAGTAATAACATCTATACAATATCCAAGAAGGACAGACAATGAGTTTTGCTCACTGTGGTGACAAGCCAAGTCAAAGCTTTTCATGGCCCCAACATTTATGTCTGGCTCGTGTGTCGATGAACTGTCCACTCCCAATCATCTGGGGCTCCCTAGGCCCCTTCCATCCTGTGGCAGCTTCCAAGGCTGACATGTGTCTGTGTATCAATTGGCGTAAAGAAAAAATACAGCAAGTGTCTGCAGTGTGTCTCAGAGGCTTTTGCCTGGCCCCTGTCCCCATGGTTTTGGTCTATCATGAAGAAGAAGAAAGAGAAACAAAAAGAAGATGAGGTGGAAAAGCAAAAGTAGAGAAAAATTCTATTAGATGAAACTTGAATGCGCTTGGCCTAGAAATGCTTTTTACCTCTTCTGCAATGTTCCATCACTAGAGCTGAGGGCATCCAGATAGACCTAAGTATACAGGAGTCTGGGAAATGTCTCAGTTTTCCAGCCAAAGAAAATCTTTTATTGGCTGTTTAGTAGTCCTTCCCAAAGCTAACAGATTTTCAGTAAGTCTCTCCTATATTGCCCTACAGAGATGATCATACAAGTTCACAGAACAGGTTATTGGTATGCCGTCTTTTCCATAAAGTGAAAAAACAAAACAGAAACACTGTAAAGCAAGACCAAAACAAAGACAGCTCTGAGTTTTAAAAATTACATATAAAGATGTCATTTGCTTATGAGAGAGATATATAACAGGGCACACATGAAGGATAAGGCAGGGCTGGGTTCTCTCCTTTTACCATATGGGTTCTGGGGATGTAACTTGGGTCACCAGTCAGAAGCAGGTGCCTTTACCTACTGAGCCATCTTGCCATCCCCACGACCACTCTCATTTTTGTTCTATCTTGGAGATGTAGTATGGCTTTTCATTTCATGTAATTATCTTTTCACTCCCCTTAGCTGTGGTTTAGTAAAGGCAAGCCATGCTCAACAGGAAAAAATGTTGGGCAAATTCCTGAAATATTTGAATTTTATTCTCCTGTGTATTACATGGGATGGTTTCTGGAAAAGGACCCTGTACAGCACTTGGTCTACTGTAAATACTCAGTAAATACTAGCCCAGCCTCCCCTGTAGAGTGTCATTAACCAGAATTTCTCTTTTATTGCTCATACCAGAGGTATATCCATCAAGATGCCAATTCTACCTCAAGGTTTCGGATCCTGTAACTTTCCTCTCAGTTGCTTGGCAACTCCACATTTTAGGGTGTGCACACATGACAGAATGAAGATCATGCATAGATTCCAGCGTCCCTTCCTTATCCTTGTTCCAAAGCCTCAGGCTTTCTTTCTAATCACCAAGCCACGGGTTTGTCAAATATTGTTCACCTAAGCCTAACTATAACTTTTGAGGCTCATATTTTATCCCTATTTTATCCACAAGAAAATCGAACTTTTAAAGTTATTTTCTAATTTTGCATAGACAGGAAAAAAA
Organism: Rattus norvegicus; assembly: GCF_021556685.1. NCBI lineage: Eukaryota > Metazoa > Chordata > Mammalia > Rodentia > Muridae > Rattus > Rattus norvegicus. The sequence goes on along the minus strand of NC_141541.1, from coordinate 96,523,464 downwards.
AGAGCCACCAAACGTAGATCCATCCATCTTCAAAGCCCAGACCTATAAACTCTACAAGATCTGCCATCATTAGATATAGCGAGTCTTTGGTCTCTGGCAAAAGAGCTGGAGGAACCAGGATAAAGAGAATCAAGAGGATAGAGGAGAGATACTGGAATGGATTTTAAAAAAATGTTCAGTATCAGGTAACTACTGTGATTTCCATGGATGCCTGAAAAGGTAACAATCATTGAATCTCCATTTAAATGATACCATCGAGGTGCAGAGTCCCTATTCTGGGGATAAAGTCTGAGTTTTTGGAGTTAGGGCTGTCAGCACCTAACACAATTTACATGAAATTTCTCTAATGGCTCTTAGAGCCCCAACCACCAATAGGAGATGATCTTATTTCATATTGATCACATTTAGTTAATTAATTGATGAATTAATTAATTGATGAATTAATTAATTGATTGATTGATGAATTGATTGATTGATTTTGGTTTGGGGTGATATGTGTGCCATGTGGAGGTCAGAGGACATCTTGCAGGAGTTGCTTTTCTCCTTTGAAAATGGAGATCCCAGTAATCAAATGTGGGATGTCATGATTGGCAGCAATTGCTTGCTGAGCTGTCTTGCAGCTCCAATTTTTTCCTAAGGTCATTTTTGCAACCACATTATATTTATATAAGCTTTAGAACATGTATATAAGGTTTATATATCTATCTTCAAAACTGAACAGTAATACTGGTCTTTTGCATACTCTTTGAAGTGTGTTAGCAGAATAAAAACTGGTATGTTCAGGATGACACTAGCTCCATGTTTACACTCAAGTCTGGAAGTGGGTTCTTAGATGCCTTTTTCACTTCCTTTTCCTGTTGCATTGGTTGTCAGCCTTATAGATCATGTGAGAAATCAGAAAAATGTTTCCAAAGTCATTTACATGAACCAGTAGCTAAAGTCACTTTTCTAAATATAGATAAGGCCTTTCTGACTGAAGAATTGGGAATAACAATCTTGAAAAAAAAGTAGATAGTAAAAAGATGTGTTCTGGGTGAATGCCCATATGTGACTTAAATGAAGATAACGCCAATAGACATGGACGGGGAAACACCCAAGAAGCCTCACACTGCACAAAGAACTACAGTAAACTGAAGAAAGCCAGGAGCAAGAGAGGTGGTCCCTCCCAAGGAGCAATACAAGCAATTGACTGCCCAGTTCCAAAAGGTCAGCCCTGAAAACATGCACATGACTAACATTACATGCAGTCAACATATTTAGAAATATAAATGTAAACACAAATGTGTGTGCATGTGCACACATGTGCATTCAATAACAATGAAGAAGAGTCCATGAATTTGAAGGAGAATAAGGAGGAGTATATAAGAGGGCCTGGGGGAGAAGGGAAGGAAATATGTTATTAAATTGCAATGTTAGAAGTAACAACAACAAAAGATACACTTTGCTTCTTCACAGAAGTAAAAATGAAGAAGCCACATAGATATCTGAAGCAGGGATTTCTACTGAGGAACAAGTCCAGTGATATATCTTCTTAAAGAAGTACTGCTGTGGAGGTAGATGTCTAATCTCTACAAATGAATTATTTAACCGACACTCAAACACCCCTGGTGTTTATTAAATGACTATGAAAGAGCAATCTAAATTACAGTTTCAATTTTCAGATTCAGAAAAATGAGTACATGGGTGTAAGGGAACAGTATCAGCTCAGTACCCCCAAGACCAAATTCTTAACACCAAGATGTGTTTGCCTCAGAGGGACAAAGGTTAGGAAAATATAGAGGAAGTGAGGAAGAGGAGGAGGAGGAAGAGGAGGAAGAGGAAGAAGAAGAGGAGGAGGAGAGAAAGGGAATAAGGGAGTGGGGAATATTTGTCCCAGAGGAACAAAGGACTGCCTCTGGACAAAGAGGAGACAGACTGGGCTCATAGGAAAATGGTGGTTTATAAAAATAAAGGGGAAAACCCCGTGTTAGACTGAGGTGTTTAATTTTAATTGTGCATGTGAATTAGGTGAGCTGAAGAGGGTTTTTGATTGCTAGACTTTGATAGCTGGACCTGGGTTGATAGTCATCCTCAAGAGGGGGAATTGGCCAAATAAAAGAATAGACCTTGCTAGCTAGCTTTAAGAATGTAATTTAATCATTTTTAGCAAGGCGGATGGAATGGAGAAGGGCAAGGCCCACCAGAGCCATGTTTGCCAGGCCCAGGCTGGCTAGAGGCCCTTCAATGGGTAAGAAATCGAGTGCAATGGAAACTCTGTGGAATCTACCAGAGTGACCCTAGCAAAGTCTCCTAATAATAAAGGATATGGAGCCCCAACTGGCCATCTCTATAACCAAACAAGGCTCCCAACTAGGTTGATGTCCTAGTACCAAAACTTTCCATATACAATATATTGTGCCTGCAAGATGTGCTGGGGTAATGGGAGTACAGAACTTGTGGGAGTGCCTGACCAATGATTGGTCTTACTTGAGGTCCACACCATGAGCAGGAGCCCGTGCCTGATGTTGCCTGGGTGGCCAGGAGCCAGAAGTTGGTCGGCTCAAAGACCCAGAATAGAGCCAAATACACCTGGCAAAAAGTCAAGAAAATGATTCCTGACCATATTCCGCTATACTATACTCATTGATTGACGCTTAGCCCAGATGTCGTCAGAGAGACAACTGATGGGAGCAGATGTGGAGACCCATAGCCAAACGGGAGGCAAATGCAGGAGACCCTCTCATGGAGTGGTGGGGGTGGATTTTAGGAGCCATAAGAGAACAAAGACACCATAAGAACATGCCCCACGGAATCAACTAAGGGATCGTAGGATCTCACAGAGACTGAACAGCAATCTCAGCCCCTGCGTGGGTCTGAGCCAGGTCTTTTGCTTATGTAGTATGGTTGGTTTGCTTGGTGACCTTGTGGGAGTAAAGGATAGCTCTGACTCTTTTGCTCCTGCCTGGGACCCTCTGATTCCTTCTGGGTTGCCTCATCCAGCCTTGATATGGGGGGTTGTGCCTGGTCCTATCGTGATATGTTATGGCCATATTCAGTTGATATCCTCTGGAGGCCTGCTTTATTTTTTTTTTTAAGAGAAATGGAGGAAGAATGGATCTAGGGCAGAGGGGGAGGAGGGTGGGAGGAGCGGAAGTCGAAGAAGCTGCAGTTGGGATGCAATGTAAGTAAAGAATAAAAATGTCTAAAACATAATTCGTTAGATGCACACCTACCAATTAGTTTTTGTCAACTTAACACAAGCTAGAGTCACCTGGGAAAAGGCAAACCCAATGAGAAATTGTCTCCATTGGATTGGCCTCTCGGCAACTCCGAGTCAATTGTCTTCATTAGTAATTGGTATGGGAGGGCCCCGTCTGCTGTGGGTTGTGCCACCCCTGGGCATGTGGTTCTGGTTTTGTAAGAAAGCAGGCTGAGCCAGCTGTGAGATGAGAGCCAGTAAGCAGCGTTACCTCATGGCCTCTGTTCAGTTTCTGCCTTGAGCTCCTGCCCTGACGCCCCCTCATGATGGACTCCAACTGTAAGGTGCAATGTGCCCTTTCCTCCCCACCATGCTCTTCGTCATGGCGACAGAAAGTAAACGAGGACAACTCATGATAAATAGAGGGGAATTTGTTGTTGAAAATGACCCCTTTTCTGACTATTGGTCCTTAAGAGTCTTTTTAAACGTCACATTGACTTAACAGAAGTGGGTGAAACACTGCAGAATTTTCAGCTTCTGTTCTTGAGTGTGAGGCGGGATGAGCTAGTCCCTGGTCTTTTGCACCCAGATGACCCTTCAGAAGAAAGGGTATTTTTAACAGGTGTGTCCCCCTGGCAAAGGCCCAGGGAGGGCCTGAGGACCTGAGAGAAGCAAGTGTAAGGAAAAGTCTTCAGCAAGAACCTGCATGTGCTCCATGTGGGGATGGCCTATATGGATAAGCATCCCAATCATAGATTTAAACAAAGAGCAAAACATTGATCACCTTTCAGTTAAAAAAAAACTAGCCAATGAAAAGGAAACATACTGTAAATTATATAGCAGTCAGTGAACTGGCAAAACAAAAGATTGTGATGTACAAGGGCAACACACTATTGACAGACGGTTTGGGCTCTTGGGTTCATTGTGATTCTACATTATCATTTATCATTCCACGTGCAAAGCGAGCAAAGCTGTGAGTGGAAGAGGTCCCGGAGTACAGCTTTCTGACTTTGAACAACGTCATCAGTCTCCTGCATCTTCCCCCACACTGCCTTTCTACCAAGCCTGCTGCCTGCGGCTGTCAATCATTCTGCTCCTAGGGTTCTGACAGGCCAACAACCCAGAGCTGCTTGCTGACTGTGGTGGGTGAGTTTGCAAGACGGGTGGCCACACAAAGAGAGTTGCGGAGGGAGAACCCCATGCTGGATGAGATCTTTGAAAGCCTTAAGAAAAGACAGATCCTGCATGACCGGTCATAAATTGTCACACTACACCAGTGATCTCATTTTAGTGATATTTGTTATTGAAAGAAATATGGATAACAACTTGTCCTGAAAATCACTTCATGATGTCCTAGTAAACAATATCAAGCCATCCTAGCACTTGAGTATTTTATGCTGCTTTTAAATGTTAACAAACATACACAGATCCCTTTAAAATGCTTTCTAAGTAAACATGTACTACAAATGAAAAATCGTTATACCTCCTCAAAAAAATACCCCCGCTGTTGTCATGTAGTATAGTGTTTGCAAAGTTATTTTTATTTTGCATGTACACTGTAGTGTTCAACATTTTAATTGCCACTTCCTCAATAAAGTTATTGGAAATCTTCCATCTTGCCATTAGCACTCACAAAATAACTGTTAACAATATGTTATCCAGACACAGAAACTTTATAATTAATGTTGGAATGGTCTTCAAAGTCCGGTGACTAAAATATATCCTATAAAAATTACTGGACTTCATTCAATGCTGTTCTGCTGTTTTAAAGTTCAGTAAATGTGTTGAGGGGGAGATATTTGGCACACTAAGTTAGGCAGTCTGGCAGCGAGACCTGGGACACTGGACAGCTTGATGTCTGTTGCGTGGTAACTCTACAAAAGGCATCCATACCCTCAGCACAGCCCCTGAAAGGCTGAAGGAGAACGGACCAAATGTAACTCCCAGTGGGGTTCTGAACGGTCATTCGAGTCCATATTCCCACCTTGTCAGTTGATGAGGTGCTGAGGCAGGATCCATTTAGGCAATAAAACACAACAGACTGCGTGTATATCTGGGTGATTATAGCATAACTCAGATTATGTTATAAGTCACGAGGCTGAAGGCCAAGTGTCTTAACTCCATGAGATGTGCAATATTGGCCCTGAAACGCACTGCCTGAAGTGTCTTATTGCTGTCAAGGAATGGAATTTCTACAGTACATTAAGAAAAGGAAAACACTTAGCACAGTGGATTTAAAATAACCATGGCTATGACATCACTGACAGCTAATCAAAACTCTAATTGCAACCAGAGTTCTGAGGCTATTGTAGAAAAGGTCTTAACAGACACAGGCGTGGATACAGGGAAGAACAATGCCTGTGCCACAAGAAGTGCTTCAGTAGCAGCGCAGGACCCCGAAGCAGGACTTAAGTGGGTAGACGACCTCAGTCTCGGGGCCGAGTTAGCGTCTTCGCAGCTAGCTCACCTTGAACAGCTAAGCCAGGGAAAAGCCGAGTGAACACCCCTCAAATGCTTCTCCCGCCCCTTTTGCCACTTTTGCTTTCATGCCATTAAATACTCCTCTAAATTACTAAAATATGAGATAGCATACACAAAAGGCTGAAATATCCAGTTCAAATGTTCCGGAAGACATGAAAGCTAATAACGAACTGAAAAAATAATTTGGGGGGTCACGTGTTGTACATGATCCATGCAAAGAATTTCCAGTGACATTAAGCTGAAGTGGCCCAAAATGATTGAAGTCAGTATGCCGTCATAAGAACGCGGCGGAGATTTTACATCTGAGTCTACCTAACACCGCGAGGCGGAACATGCATTTCAAGGTCCAGTTAATAGCCTCAATAAATTTAGCCAGCGCAAAGCGCACACGGAGGAAGCATGTTCCGAGGGTGGCAGGGGAAAGCACGTAACATCATCGTGAATGAAAGCAGAATGGGGGCTTGTCTCAGGAGTCAGAGGATTTGGGTCTAATATTTTCTGGGTCAGCATGGATAAGTATTTAATTTGTGAGGACTTTAATTTCCCTCAGGCAAGCTCCTCTGGATGAACTCTGGCTTACAGGCACTGCTTCCTTGGACCAAAATGAAGCTCCTCTATTTTGTTTCCTGACAGTTCACTGGCAATGCCAGAAAGAGGGGAAACAGAACTGGGTAATGTTGACTCGGACAGGATTTGGAATAGACCTGCGTGTTTGAAAAGAAAATCACTGAGCGGTAGCCTCACACACAAGGGGTTTCCAATGCACTCTTACTGATGGCAGCTGAGCCACGAGTTCTCCGGGCACTTTTAACAAGTAAACACTGGTTCGTACCATAGAAGACCATGTATATTCAAGTCCAGAACAATCACCCCACAAAAAGAAAATCTTTCTCCATTTAGTAAACTTTTTTGCCAATGCCATACACTCAGAGATAGTAATTATACCTGATCTGTAAATAAATATTTCTAGGCACTGTATTATTACATATTTCTAAAAATATGTACATTTAAACAGTGATCTTTATATATATTTTAATATCTTTATTTGTTTCTAATTATTTTGATTAATATTAACTGGGTTCTTTGGAGACAATAAAACTGTTAAGTGAGCAAATTACTGAAATTAAATATAAATAAAATATTAATTCTTTAAGAAACGTAATTCTCTCATTCTTACGGACTAGAGAAAGTCATGTTAAAATGTCAAAAGATTATATATCAGAAGGTTAAATTTTAGTTCTGCATAGCCCAGATCTTAAAAGATGGCTACTTGTCATTTTGGTTGAATGGCAACTGACGTTTAACGTGCGCTCTGATGGAACCCAAAGAAGCCACATTTCCAATGATGTTAATCCCTAACCCTACACTAGACTTTTAATAAATGATTTCTTGTAATTATGCTAATGTTTCCACAAATAATTATAAGGCAAAAACAGATTAAAATGTGTTAAGTTGATGACTTCAGAAATAAAATATGGTCATACTCCTAAGTTAGCGACAGAACGGTTAGAGTCCACTGGTCTTGCTATTGAGAGGGTGTGGTACCTCCTCAAATGAAGCATCACACAGGAAATGGGTGCTGGGTTCAGCAGATGGCAAAGACTTAGTCAAGACCACGAACAAATGGCTTTCTTGTCCTTAGGATACCAAGAACATACAAAGCTGCTTCCAAAGTACATGCTTCAAAGCAAAGGGAGAGAGCAGATGAAAAGAGAGTGCGGGATGGAAAATGTGCTCAGACTCCATTATATGTGTGAGAGAATACCACAGTAAAAATTATAGCTAAGACTGTAAGATTTTTAAGTGGTTAAACATGAACTGTTAGAATGATTTCAACCAAGTAAGAGTCTGTATACATTGCTCTTCTGTAAGAGTCAAACAAAACTTGTAAAGTTTTGTTTAAAGTTTTTAAAGTGTTTTTTTTTTCTTTTCCTTTTACAAAGGAAAAGAAGAAATGCTGGAAAGCTTGGAATAAAGTTTTGAAGAAAGAAAAGAAAACCTCGAAGAACCTACACATGAAGATATCATGGCCTTGATAGGATGAGAGACACTGTCTTAAGTGCACTGGGTCTCCCCAAATCTTTGTCTTCTCAAAACCTGTGATGACAACCATTGGAGAAGTAGATCTTCGAAGGTGCAGCCAAGTTAAGATGACGTCATGGTAGCAGAAAGCAGGTCCTGCATCAAGTATGAACACCTTTTAAGAACAAGAGAATTTGGCTTGGCACCGTAGAACATCCTTTTCCCCCCAATTTTTTAAAAATCTTTCTTTTGAAAGGATGAGAGAAAGAAGGCAGGTACCAATGACCAAGAACAATGACATTGAAAAAAATACAATAAGCACTCTCTCCACACACAACCCCTGCCCCCTTTCTCATCTTCAGCACAACAATCTTAAAACTGTCAAAGCACAGGTAACAAAGAGAAACATCAGTATGAAACTACAAAAGCAAATTTTCATACTGCTCAACCTGTCAAATGTCCTTTCCCCAGCTAAACTCCACCCCCTGGAATGCTGAAGAAGTATAAAATAGACATTTCTAGGGGGCATTTTGGACTTTGTTAGCATTCAACAAAGTTTGATGAGGGATCAATAGGAGCTCTCCCAACAGATAAACACTGGCCATAGCTTCTCCATCCAATTGCAGGTTTCAGAAAACCACTAGGGCTGGAGATTGAAACTTGTAACACACCAATCTATGGTCTCTTTGTAGAAACAGTGGGGAACCTGCCAGATCCTGATTGGCTACTGAGAATGGGGAAAGTGGGGGAGGTTTGTGCTTAAAAAAAATTGAAGGTGTCTAGTAAAACGTTACAAATAGAATTTCAAACCATTAGCCAAAGAGCTCAGAAGCTTGGGGTCAGACAAAGGCAAGAAGACTCCTCCCACCGCATCACTTGAAGGCTCAGACTACCTATCGGCTGACTGCATATATGCATATATCCCTTGCTTTAATTAAACTCAATGTCAAGTGTTTACAATTTAAAGGTTGAACAGGAGGCTAATTCAATTGAAGAAACTCCTCCTAATATTATGAGTTTAAGTTTACACATTAACCCAGAAGATTCTCTCCCCATACAGGAATAGGTTACTTATATATTTATAAAGGGAAGGATTCCTGCGCAGGAGGTGTTCAGGAGTCTCCTTTACATGTGTGTGTACACATTAAATACATGCTTTGATGTATAATCTCACAGTCACATGCTTATTGGAGTCCATCTCACAAATACACCTCAATAGTAGTCATACACATGTACATGCAGCAAGATGTTACTCCAGAGTGATTAAAGGTGATACATGAATGTCAATGTGGGCAGGCCACTTTAGGGTATAGATATACGCAGCCAATTAACCTGCAGATTGTGTTCTTTCTCTCTCCCCCCAAAATAAATAAATAAAAACACAGACTGCTATCATCTTGGGTGTCAAGGAGGCAACTGACTGGAGGGTCTGCTTTTTGCACTTCCAATTTTCTATGATACTTTCGCTCTGCCCTGTGAGGCCTTCCCATATAGATAGGTTTACTCCTCTGCACTCTCAGGCAAGGCCTTCTTCTCAGAAGACCGTCTTCAGGCTTGTGGGCAATCAGCAGGTGGCGGGTGAGTAGGATCTCGAACACCAGAGCATGGGCTTGAGAGGATCACTGACCAGCCGATGAAAGAAAAGCACACCCAACACCAGCAAGGACAAGGAGAAGATGGCCACATCTTCGGGACTCCCAGGTACCAGGGTCATGAGAGTGCCACAGGTCACTTCAAGAGCACCAATGCTTTTCTGAAGGAGAATGAAATCGATGCCCATTTTCTTCAGCATAGGCAGGGCTCAGACATGTCTCTTGTAAGCACGTTTCATCACACTGTAGGTACCCTTGCTGAGCCTGGGGGCTCACTTGATAGTCACCATAAAAACAAAGAAGGGTCCTAGGGCCCCTGAGAAGGCCATGATGGTTACATGAGAATCACAGGGGTCACCAAGACTGATCCCAACTAATCCTTCTGCTTTGCTCAGCCTGACTACCAAGGCACAGGCAGTTAGCACAGGAGAAGCTGAAGGGACATGGGGAGGCAGTAGCAGACAGAATGCCAAAGAAGTCTAAAGCACACACTGACCACCAGCACTCGGGAGGTAGGGATAGAGGCAGAGGCAACTGGGTCGCACTGAGTTCAAGGCCAGCTTCTACATAGTTACTTCTCTGCCAGGCAAAGAATGAGACCTTGTTGATAAGAAAAGAAACAAGGACCCACACCCGCGGATCCCAGCCCGCAGCAGCTCTCCGCTCCCAGACCCCGTGGGAAAGAGACCTCACCGCCTAGTCAGGTGGGCACTCCTGAGGCTGCAGAGCAGAAGAGACCACCAACACTGCCCACCTCTGCCCATATCCCTGGCTCAAGAGGAAACTGTATAAGGACTCTGGGTTCCCGTGGGGGAGGGCCCAGGAGCGGCAGGACCCCTGCCTGAGACACCTCGGGAACCTGAAGGAAACAGACCGGATAAACAGTTCTCTGCACCCAAATCCCGTGGGAGGGAGAGCTAAACCTTCAGAGAGGCAGACAAGCCTGGGAAACCAGAAGAGACTGCTCTCTGTACATACATCTCCGACGCCAGAGGAAAACACCAAAGGCCATCTGGAACCCTGGTGCACTGAAGCTCCCCGAAGGGGCGGCACAGGTCTTCCTGGTTGCTGCCGCCGCAGAGAGCCCGTGGGCAGCACCCCGAGAGCAAACTTGAGCCTCGGGACCACAGGTAAGACCAACTTGTCTGCTGCAAGAAAGCTGCCTGGTGAACTCAAGACACAGGCCCACAGGAACAGCTGAAGACCTGTAGAGAGGAAAAACTACACGCCCGAAAGCAGAACACCCTGTCCCCATAACTGACTGAAAGAGAGGAAAACAGGTCTACAGCACTCCTGACACACAGGCTAATAGGACAGTCTAGCCACTGTCAGAAATAGAAGAACAAAGTAACACTAGAGATAATCTGATGGCGAGAGGCAAGCGCAGGAACCCAAGCAACAGAAACCAAGACTACATGGCATCATCGGAGCCCAATTCTCCCACCAAAACAAACATGGAATATCCAAACACACCAGAAAAGCAAGATCTAGTTTCAAAATCATTTTTGATCATGATGCTGGAGGACTTCAAGAAAGACATGAAGAACTCCCTTAGAGAACAAGTAGAAGCCTACAGAGAGGAATCGCAAAAATGCCTGAAAGAATCGGAAAAATCCCTGAAAGAATTCCAGGAAAACACAATCAAACAGTTGAAGGAATTAAAAATGGAAATAGAAGCAATCAAGAAAGAACACAGGGAAACAACCCTGGATATAGAAAACCAAAAGAAGAGAAAAGGAGCTGTAGATACAAGCTTCACCAACAGAATACAAGAGATGGAAGAGAGAATCTCAGGAGCAGAAGATTCCATAGAAATCATTGACTCAACTGTCAAAGATAATGTAAAGCGGAAAAAGCTACTGGTCCAAAACATACAGGAAATCCAGGACTCAATGAGAAGATCAAACCTAAGGATAATAGGTATAGAAGAGAGTGAAGACTCCCAGCTCAAAGGAACAGTAAATATCTTCAACAAAATCATAGAAGAAAACTTCCCTAACCTAAAAAAAAGAGATACCCATAGGCATACAAGAAGCCTACAGAACTCCAAATAGATTGGCCCAGAAAAGAAACACCTCCCGTCACATAATAGTCAAAACACCAAATGCACAAAATAAAGAAAGAATATTAAAAGCAGTAAGGGAAAAAGGTCAAGTAACATATAAAGGCAGACCTATCAGAATCACACCAGACTTCTCGCCAGAAACTATGAAGGCCAGAAGATCCTGGACTGATGTCATACAGACCCTAAGAGAACACAAATGCCAGCCCAGGTTACTGTATCCTGCAAAACTCTCAATTAACATAGATGGAGAAACCAAGATATTCCATGACAAAACCAAATTTACACAATATCTTTCTACAAATCCAGCACTACAAAGGATAATAAATGGTAAAGCCCAACATAAGGAGGCAAGCTATACCCTAGAAGAAGCAAGAAACTAATCATCTTGGCAACAAAACAAAGAGAATGAAAGCACACAAACATAACCTCACATCCAAATATGAATATAACGGGAAGCAATAATCACTATTCCTTAATATCTCTCAACATCAATGGCCTCAACTCCCCAATAAAAAGACATAGATTAACAAACTGGATACGCAACGAGGACCCGGCATTCTGCTGCCTACAGGAAACACACCTCAGAGACAAAGACAGACACTACCTCAGAGTGAAAGGCTGGAAAACAATTTTCCAAGCAAATGGTCAGAAGAAGCAAGCTGGAGTAGCCATTCTAATATCAAATAAAATCAATTTTCAACTAAAAGTCATCAAAAAAGATAAGGAAGGACACTTCATATTCATCAAAGGAAAAATCCACCAAGATGAACTCTCAATCCTAAATATCTATGCCCCAAAGACAAGGGCTCCTACATATGTAAAAGAAACCTTACTAAAGCTCAAAACACACATTGCACCTCACACAATATTAGTGGGAGATTTCAACACCCCACTCTCATCAATGGACAGATCATGGAAACAGAAATTAAACAGAGATGTAGACAGACTAAGAGAAGTCATGAGCCAAATGGACTTAACGGATATTTATAGAACATTCTATCCTAAAGCAAAAGGATATACCTTCTTCTCAGCTCCTCATGGTACTTTCTCCAAAATTGACCATATAATTGGTCAAAAAACGGGCCTCAACAGGTACAGAAAGATAGAAATAATCCCACGCGTGCTATCAGACCTCCACGGCCTAAAACTGGTCTTCAATAACAATCAAGGAAGAATGCCCACATATACTTGGAAATTGAACAATGCTCTACTCAATGATAACCTGGTCAAGGAAGAAAGAAAGAAAGAAATTAAAAACTTTTTAGAATTTAATGAAAATGAAGGTACAACATACCCAAACTTATGGGATACAATGAAAGCTGTGCTAAGAGGAAAACTCATAGCGCTGAGTGCCTGCAGAAAGAAACAGGAAAGAGCATATGTCAGCAGCTTGACAGCACACCTAAAAGCTCTAGAACAAAAAGAAGCAAATACACCCAGGAGGAGTAGAAGGCAGGAAATAATCAAACTCAGAGCTGAAATCAACCAAGTAGAAACAAAAAGGACCATAGAAAGAATCAACAGAACCAAAAGTTGGTTCTTTGAGAAAATCAACAAGATAGATAAACCCTTAGCCAGACTAACGAGAGGACACAGAGAGTGCGTCCAATTAACAAAATCAGAAATGAAAAGGGAGACATAACAACAGATTCAGAGGAAATTCAAAAAATCATCAGATCTTACTATAAAAACCTATATTCAACAAAACTTGAAAATCTTCAGGAAATGGACAATTTCCTAGAAAGATACCAGGTACCGAAGTTAAATCAGGGACAGATAAACCAGTTAAACAACCCCATAACTCCTAAAGAAATAAAAGCAGTCATTAAAGGTCTTCCAACCAAAAAGAGCCCAGGTCCAGACGGGTTTAGTGCAGAATTCTATCAGACCTTCATAGAAGACCTCATACCAATATTATCCAAACTATTCCACAAAATTGAAACAGATGGATCACTACTGAATACCTTCTACGAAGCCACAATTACTCTTATACCTAAACCACACAAAGACACAACAAAGAAAGAGAACTTCAGACCAATTTCCCTTATGAATATCGACGCAAAAATACTCAACAAAATTCTGGCAAACCGAATCCAAGAGCACATCAAAACAATCATCCACCATGACAAAGTAGGCTTCATCCCAGGCATGCAGGGATGGTTTAATATACGGAAAACCATCAACGTGATCCATTATATAAACAAACTGAAAGAACAAAACCACATGATCATTTCGTTAGACGCTGAGAAAGCATTTGACAAAATTCAACACCCCTTCATGATAAAAGTCCTGGAAAGAATAGGAATTCAAGGCCCATACCTGAACATAGTAAAAGCCATATACAGCAAACCAGTTGCTAACATTAAACTAAATGGAGAGAAACTTGAAGCAATCCCACTAAAATCAGGGACTAGACAAGGCTGCCCACTCTCTCCCTACTTATTCAATATAGTTCTTGAAGTTCTAGCCAGAGCAATCAGACAACAAAAGGAGGTCAAGGGGATACAGATCGGAAAAGAAGAAGTCAAAATATCACTATTTGCAGATGATATGATAGTATATTTAAGTGATCCCAAAAGTTCCACCAGAGAACTACTAAAGCTGATAAACAACTTCAGCAAAGTTGCTGGGTATAAAATTAACTCAAATAAATCAGTTGCCTTCCTCTATACAAATGAGAAACAAGCCGAGAAAGAAGTTAGGGAAACGACACCCTTCATAATAGACCCAAATAATATAAAGTACCTCGGTGTGACTTTAACAAAGCAAGTAAAAGATCTGTGCAATAAGAACTTCAAGACAATGAAGAAGGAAATTGAAGAAGACCTCAGAAGATGGCAAGATCTCCCATGCTCATGGATTGGCAGGATTAATATAGTAAAAATGGCCATTTTACCAAAAGCGATCTACAGATTCAATGCAATCCCCATCAAAATACCAATCCAATTCTTCAAAGAGTTAGACAGAACAATTTGCAAATTCATCTGGAATAACAAAAAACCCAGGATAGCTAAAGCTATCCTCAACAATAAAAGGACTTCAGGGGGAAATCACTATCCCTGAACTCAAGCAGTATTACAGAGCAATAGTGATAAAAACTGCATGGTATTGGTACAGAGACAGACAGATATACCAATGGAATAGAATTGAAGACCCAGAAATGAACCCACACACCTATGGTCACTTGATTTTTGACAAAGGAGCCAAAACCATCAAATGGAAAAAAGATAGCATTTTCAGCAAATGGTGCTGGTTCAACTGGAGGTCAACATGTAGAAGAATGCAGATCAATCCATCCTTATCACCCTGTACAAAGCTTAAGTCCAAGTGGATCAAGGACCTCCACATCAAAGCAGACACACTCAAACTAATAGAAGAAAAACTAGGGAAGCATCTGGAACACATGGGCACTGGAAAAAATTTCCTAAACAAAACACCAATGGCTTATGCTCTAAGATCAAGAATCCACAAATGGGATCTCATAAAACTGCAAAGCTTCTGTAAGGCAAAGGACACTGTGGTTAGGACAAAACGGCAACCAACAGATTGGGAAAAGATCTTTACCAATCCTACAACAGATAGAGGCCTTATATCCAAAATATACAAAGAACTCAAGAAGTTAGACCGCAGGGAAACAAATAATCCTATTAAAAAATGGGGTTCAGAGCTAAACAAAGAATTCACAGCTGAGGAATGCCGAATGGCTGAGAAACACCTAAAGAAATGTTCAACATCTTTAGTCATAAGGGAAATGCAAATCAAAACAACCCTGAGATTTCACCTCACACCAGTGAGAATGGCTAAGATCAAAAACTCAGGGGACAACAGATGCTGGCGAGGATGTGGAGAAAGAGGAACACCCCTCCATTGTTGGTGGGATTGCAAACTGGTACAACCATTCTGGAAATCAGTCTGGAGGTTCCTCAGAAAACTGGACATTGAACTGCCTGAGGATCCAGCTATACCTCTCTTGGGCATATACCCAAAAGATGCCCCAACATATAAAAAAGACACGTGCTCCACTATGTTCATTGCAGCCTTATTTATAATAGCCAGAAGCTGGAAAGAACCCAGATGCCCTTCAACAGAGGAATGGATACAGAAAATGTGGTACATCTACACAATGGAATATTACTCAGCTATCAAAAACAACGACTTTATGAAATTCGTAGGCAAATGGTTGGAACTGGAAAACATCATCCTGAGTGAGCTAACCCAATCACAGAAAGACATACATGGTATGCACTCATTGATAAGTGGCTATTAGCCCAAATGGTTGAATTACCCTAGATGCCTAGAACAAATGAAACTCAAGACGGATGATCAAAATGTGAATGCTTCACTCCTTCTTTAAAAGGGGAACAAGAATACCCTTGGCAGGGAAGAGAGAGGCAAAGATTAAAACAGAGACTGAAGGAACACCCATTCAGAGCCTGCCCCACATGGGGCCCATACATATACAGCCACCCAATTAGACAAGATGGATGAAGCAAAGAAGTGCAGACCGACAGGAGCCGGATGTAGATCGCTCCTGAGAGACACAGCCAGAATACAGCAAATACAGAGGTGAATGCCAGCAGCAAACCACTGAACTGAGAATAGGACCCCCGTTGAAGGAATCAGAGAAAGAACTGGAAGAGCTTGAAGGGGCTCGAGACCCCATATGTACAACAATGCCAAGCAACCAGAGCTTCCAGGGACTAAGCCACTACCTAAAGACTATACATGGACTGACCCTGGACTCTGACCTCATAGGTAGCAACGAATATCCTAGTAAGAGCACCAGTGGAAGGGGAAGCCCTGGGTCCTGCTAAGACTGAACCCCCCGTGAACTAGACTGGTGGGGGGAGGGGGCGGCAATGGGGGGAGGGTTGGGAGGGGAACACCCATAAGGAAGGGGAGGGGGGAGGGGGATGTTTGCCTGGATACCGGGAAAGGGAATAACACTTGAAATGTATATAAGAAATACTCAAGTTAATAAAAAAAAAAGAACAGAAACAAGGAAATTTGAGCATAAAGAGAAGGAAAGCACCTATAGATGGAGGCAGAGGTGTGTGTGTGTGTGTGTGTGTGTGTGTGTGTGTGTGTGTGTGTGTGTGTGTGTGTGAGGGTGTCAACATAAGCTATCATCAGTTGGAAGTGGCAAAGAAGGGTTCCCTCTCTCACACTAGGGACTTTAGGGAGAACATTGCTGTCTTGATACCTTGGGATTTGTTTGTTTGTTTGTTTGTTTGTTTGGTTGGTTGGTTGGTTGGTTAGTTTGTTTTTGGTGGTGGTTGTGGTGGTACTTGTGTGTGTATGTCTGTGTGTGTGTGTCTGTGTGTGTGTGTGTGTGTGTGTGTGCATGCGTGTGTGTTTTGACTCCTAACCTTAGAACCAACAATACATTCCTGTGATTTAAAGCCATTTTGCATGTGATGCTTTGCTGCAGCCCTAGGAAGATGATAGATAAATGCTACTGGTACATAGGAGAACTGACGCTTTTCATGGGGAGACAGCTTAATCTAGTCACACTAGTCACACAAACATTATTTTCCCCATTTATGCAGCTAAATAATACTGTTTATCCCCTCACAGCAAAACATGCACTTAGAGCGCTTTTGGAGCTGGAGAGTAAAGTGAGGGTCTTGCAAGCAGGAACGCTGAAATTTGGACCCCCAGAACCCATCCATAAAGCTGGGCACAGCTGCACATGCCTGTAATCCCAACCATGTGGGGGTGGGTGCCAGAGACAGGCAGACACCTGGCAGCAAGCCTGGTCCCACATGGTGAAGATCCAGATGAGTAGGCGAATGTATCTCAAACAAAAGATGCAAAGTGCCTGAGTACCAATACACAGGATGTTCTCTGACTTCAACACGTATGCCATGTATAAACACTCTAAGGCACATGTGCACCCCTATACACATGAACATGCACACATGCACACATGCATGTGCATGCACACACATGTCAAAATAAAACATGTATTTTGGATTCATGGGCATTGCTTGGTACATACTCTACCTCTGCTTTCTCTCTGTTTTTCTTGTGACCATAATTATATGGAAAATGGAATATGAGGTTATGGACAGACTTACAGATAATGGAGCAGGCAATTTCTCTGTGCTATGGGCTCCTATGGAGATAAAATCTGCAATCCAGCCTCATTAGAACTATTATCTCCAGAATGACCACATAAACTAAAGCCTCCAAGCCACGTGAATGCGATTACACAGATAATGTGGTCCAATTGCTGCATCGTTTATCTTGATGTATTGCTCTCTCTCTGCTGCAATATATTATACATTCAAGAGTTACAAACCACTTAGGAGAAAGTAGCTTAGCTTCTCCAGGTTGTAGCAATGCCTTTTTATATGCTTAGAGAGAATTTCCTCTTCCTCATGTTGCTGATTGCACTTTCCTTCCCCAAATTAATTTAATTTGTATCAAGGGATGCGTAAGTAGAAAGAGCCCCAATCTTTGGTTTACAAATATGCTCACTAGTAATGACTATGCTTTGCTTTTATCAGCCATAGGAATATTGGCAAAAGTGGCTTTTACTGTACGTTAATAAATAAGTCTCGAGGGACTCAGCCTTTGATTGTACTTAAATGTTGTCCTGGATCTCGATTCTAGGGGAGGTTTTAGTCAAAAGCCCATTTCTTGACATTCTTTTTTCCTGTCCCAGTGGCTGGGTCCTCAGTAGAGACTGATCATAATAACAGGACTGAGAATGGTGACAGTTATTGAATAACCACTGTGTGCCCGTCACTGTGCTAAGAATTTTCCCTGTTTTGCTACCTGCCCATCACAAGGATTCTGACTCGGGTGCTGTTATTGTCCCTGTTTTATAAGTGAAAGAGAGCAGATTTAAAGTTGAAAGGTGATTGTGTCAAGTGGGAAAGAGATCAGAACTTTAAAAGAACAGAGGTTAATGAAGAGACAGTTTATTTTTGAGTAAGCGTAAGAGAAACTAGTTTAGTAGTGAAGGGTTAGCATTATCAGGAGGCTTTTATTGTTTTAGGCAGGACCAATCCCAATGAAACATCACATGCAAAGACACAACTATGGCCAAACCAACCTGGCAGACAGGTCTTGGGAGGTTAAATTGCCTGGCCTCTCTCCTCCTGCTCTTGGATCTCCTGAAGCATCTTTTCTTGGCTGAACCCAACTTTTAAAAAAAAAGCAGGGATGGGCTGGAGAGATGGCTCAGTGGTTAAGAGCACTGACTGCTCTTTCAGAGGTCCTGAGTTCAATTCCCAGCAACCACATGGTGGCTCACAACCATCTGTAATGAGATCTGATGCCCTCTTCTGGTGTGTCTGAAGACAGCTACAGCCTGAAGATGAACTACAGAGTCCTCAGATACATAAAAATAAATAAATAAATAAATAAATCTTTTTTAAAAAAAAGCAGGGAGTAGGGGAACTTGGTGGTGCAGTCCCTAGCAGCCAAGTTCCAAACACAGGGTGAGAGAGGGAGAGAGAGAGAGAGACAGAGAGAGAGAGAGAGAGAGAGAGAGAGAGAGACAGAGAGACAGAGAGAGACAGAGAGACAGAGACAGAGAGACAGAGAGAGACAGAGAGAGAGAGACAGAGAGAGAGACAGAGAGAGAGAGACAGAGAGAGAGAGAGAGAGAGAGAGAGAGAGAGAGAGAGAGAGAGAGAGAGAGAGAGATCTGGAAGAGTAAATGGAGGACATGCATTACTTTTTAATAAGTGTAACCAAAATATCCATCTGGCCAGAACTAGTATTCTAATCACTCTTCTATTTACTGCAAAGGATGAAGATTCAGATAAAGCGGCCAATAAGAACTAAGGAGAACTTTTTCACTTCCCCTCCTTTCCAGAAACTCACACACAGCCTCTTTGCTCCAGAGGAATTTATCTTTGCAGCTGTTCCTCTGATGTTCACAGAAAAGGTTTCTGCAGAAATGAAGACATGAACAACCTTACCCCATTAGAATGTAAGCTCCACGAGCATGGGGATTTTAATCCAGTTATGCACTGGGATGGCCCTGGAAATTGTCTATTGGACCAAAAGCGGGTAGCTAATCTTCTAAAACAAACCTGCTAGCAAGAGAAGTGAACAATGAATTATTCAAACATTGTGCTCAACTTTCTTATTTCTCCATCCTCATTTCTTCGTTGTTTGTAGGATTCCTGTTTGTTTGTTTGTTTGGTTTTGTTTGTTTATCTTTAGACAGGATCTCTTGCCATCCAGGATGCCCCTGAACTCCCCCTTTAGCTGAAGATAATAACTCTGAACACTTGATCCTCCTGTATGTACTTCCTTAGTGCTGGAATTATAGGCATGTATTATCATGCTCCCTCCCTTTTATGAAACTCTGGGGAATAAACCCAGGGCTTTGTGTCTGCTGTGTGATTACTCTACCGACTGGGCTCTATCTCCTGACTAACAATCATTTTTAAAGATAGGAAATTTGAGGACAATGTATTGTTGTTTTGTGCAAAAAGCTTTATATGCATTGCCATACTTGATTCTTATTAGACTTTTCTCTGACCTCATCCACAGTCTCATCTCAGTTTTATTGATAAGAAGCTAAGATTAGGACCTGAGTATATCTGACTTCAAACTAACATTTAAACCACTTCCCCTATACTGCATTGCTAGTTTAAATTTTCACTGTAACATTTAAGAGTCCCAACTTGGTTAGCAACACCATCCCCTGATAAAATGCCAGGTCTTTATGTCCACCTTCTCTGATTCGACAACTGTCTCCATATGTCAGCAGTCATTCCTGAGTCTGCTGAAGTCAGGGCCATGTCAGTCCTGTGACAGCACCAAGCTCAAGGCTCTTTCTTACCATGCCCTCCCTTCAACTATGTTCCGCCAAACAGCCAATACCTATCTCTTCAGGCTCTCAGTGCCGTCATCCTCCTATTACCTGTATCTGACAGAGATATTCACCCAGGAAAATCATTTATGATGTAAAAATAATGAGATTTTTGTGAAATGAAATAAAAGATGGGGTACCTGAATGGATGATCTCCAAGATCTTTATTCTACAGCTTCCTCAGACAGTCAGAGCTGATTCATCTTAAAGAAAGGTGCAAAAGAGCTTTTTTCCCCTGTAGGCATGACTCCATCTTACTAGAAAGAGCTAAGAGGTTGTTTGGGTGTTAATGGGCACCCTCCCCTATGTAGAGGAGTATATGAGTAAGCCTCTTTGATAAGACTGATTCTGTCACTACCTCACTGAAGTCTTTCTCTTGTCAATTTAGGTGTGCATCTAGATTTGTGCTGTCTGTAGTACTCAAATCCTTCGCCACCCCCCTTTCCTCCAGCTTCATCTAAACTGTATCCAAAGCACTGTATCCTAACGTCTAAGTGAACAACATCTCAGCTGTCCAACTTCAACCACACTGACTCCAGTGAGTTTTGGACTCTAGCTACGGGTAGAAAACCTCTCTTCCAAGCTGGTTCTTGGAATTTTCTCGGCCCAGAAGTTTCACTTTTGAATCTATTTTACATTTTTATAGTTAACTCTCCATCAGAGTTTAATAATCCTTTATATTAAAACTTTCTCTTTTATTACACTGTCGTTTCTATTTCCTGGCTGAACCGAAACTGATAAAAAAAATATTTGATCAAAGAAATTAGAATATAAGATTAAATAAGCAAGTATATAATTTTTTTGGCTTGTGGATTCTTTCTCATTGGACTATATTGAACACCCTGGCAAAGATCCTCAGGGGATACAGAAACTACTAGAGCAGTTCTTGGAAGCTTGAGTTAAGATTAGAGAACCCAAGAAGAGCACAACTCCATGGGTTTCCCTGGCTACTGGTCAAGGGAAGTGAGACCGTGAGATACTCAGAAGGATACATTGTGAGGCCAAGAGAGTGTTCTCTGTAGCTATCCTGGAGAATAAGAGCAACGTCTGAAGTCATTAAGAACATATTTGTGAGAGGGACACGAGCCACACTAAGAATTTCACAGTCGCTCTTCTCTAAATGCTAAAGATGGTGACTGTAGTCAAAGCAGTCACTGAGCCAGTCATTCATGCTCATAGAAGACTGAGTCTCAAAGCAACAGGGATTGGGTGGCTGCACTGAACTGTTGGATGCCAGGATTCTGCAATAGCTATAACAACTTGCAATGATGCAAGGGTACCAGAGGGCCTTTCTGCAATGTTGTAAAGGCAGAGAAGAGAACACATCTGAGGGATCCCATAGATCTCCTCACCTCAAAAATCACAGGCTGTTGTCAAGGTTATTGGTTGCTCTCTACAATCTAATGGTAATAAAACCATGTGGATGAAAACATTACTTATTTGTGTCATCAAACATTGAGAAATCAACCTGGTACCCAACTAGAAACTTCATCTCTATTGACTGGTTAGTGTTCATGAAGCTGAAAGGCACTCTGAATGCTATTATGGAAGAAAAGTATATAAATATCACCCAGATACAAACTCGGTGACACAATAGGGACCTATCTGCAAAATACACAGGTACAATAGTGGCACAACTATTATGGGAATAGCCAATCACATTTTGCTTGGACTTAAGGCACATTCCATAATGGCCAAGAACCTGAAAATAGGTAAGTCACAGGTCCTAGAGCAAAACCCAGTACTATTATACTGCTAAATAAACATAGTAATAAAATGACTTCTAATGACATATTGCTGTATCCATAGATCAATGTACCACTCAATCCTTGTCAAAGAAGCTTCTTTTATCAGTGGATGGTAATTAACACAGAGATCCACAAGTGGACAATGTGCATAGAGTTAAGTACCTTGAACCATTCAATTCTAAATGAGATGTCTTTACCAACCCCTTTGCTGGAGAATCTATGTGAAGGAGGAGGTAGAAAGATTATCAGAGCAAAAGGTAATGGCTGACTCCAAGGACACAATGCTTTCTAGGCACAACAGATGAACTGACAGAGACTGTGACAGTAGGCACAGAACAGGTTCAAAGTAGACAACATCTCATTACTGAGAAGGGGGAAGTGGACACAAAGTCCCATCCCAACACAGAAACCATTCACAGTTGGGAAAGTGAAAGCCAGTGTTCTACAATCAAATTTCACTGCTAGTATCTACCGCACTCCAGGGTAAGGCATGTGACAAAAGAGTTAATTGGCCAACACAATACAGACACATAGACTTTCGCGTGTGTGGGGAGGGGTTTTTGCTTCATTTTGTTCTGTTTTGGGGTGTGTGTGTGTGTGTGTGTGTGTGTGTGTGTGTGTGTGTGTGTACGTTTGATTTACTAGTTTATCCTTTGTTTGATTTTGTTTTCATTTGCTGTTATTTGAAAGAGAGAGGAAGAATATGAAGGTGGTTGGGGAGGGGAGTGGATAGTAACTGGAAGCAGGTTGAGAGGAAGAATTTGAAAAAATATTGTATAAAAGTTAAGTAAAAATTTTTAAAGAAAAATGAACACTGCTTCCCCAATGGGAAAAAATAGCCAATGAGGTGCTGCTGAACTTGACAATCAGAGAGAAGGCAAGGCTGAAAGAACAAGAGGATGAGATCAGTTTCACCAACTAAGATTGATAACCTCTTTGTTTTGGGAGTTGAACCAATTTTCAGGTGCAAGCCTCCTTGACCCATCCATTCACAAGATCCATAGAAGTAATAACACACTGCCTAATATATACAATAATGATTTCCCCAGTTTTTATCCAGTAGAACCTATGGCCATATACTTGGGTCACAGGATATACTAGGGAAGAGAATAAGCAGACATATTGAGGACATGGGTTCTTAGCTGACACTGATTGCCAGAAGACAAGAGCATCATCACTGTCCCCCACCCCCATGAAAATGGGGAGGTTTCTAGAGCTGAGTAATAAAGTTCTGGATAAAGACTGGGTCAAAAGGCTCATAGACTAACTTGTCACTTCCTTTATTTGATAGTTTGTAACTGGAACTATGTTAGCACTGTGTACATATTAGGACCTGTGACTGTGGAGTGGGAATTAGCATAGAAGAAAATCTAAATGGAAACATATAGCAATGACTTTTTCTCACAGTGTTAGACAGGAAGTAAAAAACAACATCACAAGGGAGGGATGAGATTATGGTCAGGATTGAAAAGATTCATGGGGTAGTATTGCCAGATACATTTCATTTAGTTCTTCAGCCTTTTCCCTGTAGGACCCAGGTGTTTCCAAACCATAAGCTCCTTTATTCAGAATCAGAGTACCTACATTCTTGTCATGATTGAAATCTCAGGTTTCATTATTTGCGCCATGATTTATTAAATTATAGATACTTGCAAATCATACTTAACAGAACTATTTTTTAAATAGTTCTTGAGGAAGAACAATGTGATTTTTGATTTTGGACAGAAAACCATTTTCTAGTCATGGTATAATTCTCAGGACTATGGTTTTTCAATGATAATGTTCCATGGTATCCTCAAAAACTCTATATAACTGCTTGATACTCCTCAAGTTCTTCCTCATGCATATTTTTCTCTGTATGTCTCCCAGATGCATTACAGTTTCTTTTTAAACATTCAAGGGTCAGTTTCTCATGGAGCCTCCTTGACACTCTATGTATATAGCAGGCTGGGTTCAGTGTTCCTCTAACATCCTCAGCAGGGTAGTAGTTTGCAATAGGATGTCACTTTCTTGTATGATTGCCCATTAACATGGCTGTCGTTGTGTTGGACTGTGAGGTTTTTGAAGACTGTATCACATTTGTGTTAGGATCTCAATGGTTTAGGATAGCTCCTTATAAATGGTTGGCAGTTTATAAATGATGAAATGGTAAATTTAAATATCCTGTTTTGCTGTTGCGTACCAGTCTTTATGGATGATTTCCTCCAGAGCATATTAGATTGTTTAAAGAATGTGTATAGGCAATTGTCCAATTTGTCCTTTTGAACTAGAACAATGTCTACTCCAGACCACCCAGCAAGGACCAGTCCATGTTCACTGTCCTGTACCCAGATTAAAACACTAGCCATGTTAATGGGCAATCATATAAGAAAGTGACATCCTAGTGCAAACTACTACCCTGCTGAGGATGTTGGAGGAACACTGAACTTCAGTTCCTTCCAGGTGGAACTCCCAGCGTACACCATTGTCACAGATGTGTAATCATAGATGCAGAAGAGTTTTCAACAGTACTGAGTTACTGACTACCTTACAGAACAGGGGATGGTAATGTCTGAGAACTTGAGCTCTGTTAGAGCCCACTCCTCCTCTCTTACTGTAGAGGTACTTAGTCTGCCAAGAACCCCCTGAGATAACACAACTCTTCAGGACAGATTACAGTGTCACTTTCGCAGAGTCCCTAGAACTGTGTGTGCCCTGTGCCCAGACAGAAGGTTCTACCATGGTATTATGGTCAGCCACAGTCTAATCTGAGCAGAAGTTATCTTGGGTCACCTCTTGCTTGATTTGTCAAGCCATGCAAACCTGATTTCATCATCTATAAGATGCTGCTACCATCCAAGCTACAACTGGGATATGAACACCTAGTTAAAGGCGGCCACTTACAACACCACAGCTGACCTAAGAGACTGAACGTCCAAACATCTGCACACCGCAGCCAATAGTTAGCTTACTCTTTTACATTTCCTTCCACAGCCTGGTTTATTTTTTGTAAGCGAAGAGTCCGGAGGTACCTGGAAGAGAATGGGGAACAAGAGACGCAAAGAAGGACACCAAGATAAGAGTCTGGTCAAGGCGACAATTTTATTTTTCCCCAAGGCTGAATTTATACCATAACATGGGTAACAGAGGGAGGGGGGAAGTAAGAAACATTTACGCAGGCCAAGGACACAGTATTCGTGTGGTCAGGGAATAGGCTGATGTTGACAGGATATCAGAAAGGTCACAGGTTTGTCATATTATTAGTCAGCAGGAGAATTTTATCATATTATTATTTTTCTTGACCACCAGATTTGTATTAGTCTTCTGCAGCTGACTGGGGATTTTCCACGAACCTAGTCATACTTAATTCTAACATCAACAATGGAGGGCTTCCAGGGTATCGCTCCCAACAATTTTTCCCATGCTTGATGCATAAAATTATAAATAAATCCAGAAAGATATCTCCACCAAAGAAGAAAGGAGTCAAGCACACATTAGTACCAAATAACTTCAGATCTCTTAAACAGGTGGTTTCTTCTTAGGGGTGTGAGAAAAGGACTTGGAAACATTACCAATTTTTGAAATGTCCTTACCTAGATTCTCATTCTCTTTGCTTAATAAAATTGCTGGTCTTTAGCAAGCTGCTTCTTGTTTGTTTTATTGTAGGCAAAACTGGGTAACCTGTTTAATGATAATGCTTTTGTCTCTTCTAACACCTCATGCTCTTCTCACTTTGAGATGTCATCTAATCATCAAGCCAACAGGGAAAAAAATAAGACAAGAAAACAAATAACTAAAACACAACCTAAATTTTGCTGTTACTAAGAAATTTTAGGTCAGGTGTCTAGGAAGTCAATACATATAGAAGACTTAAAAAACAGTTTAAACCAATGTCTATCCCAGAGCCGATTGGAGCATAGACACTGTGGGATATCAATAATATTTACGTTCAGTTTGACCAAAGGCATATACTGAGCTACCTTCTGACCTTAGATTGGTGCTTGTTCCTGACAAAATTCTCCATACAACATGCTATTTGCTATACAAATAAGCCCACCCATCCAATTACACATACCTGTGGCCTACAGAGCACTCTGCCTGCTCATGGACATGGATCACAAATTGAATCTTAACTCTTGTTACTTAGTGCTGTTTCCTTCAGCTTCTTATCCATAGACCGTGCTAACTGTACACATCTCTCAAGATCTCTGTGAAAACACACTTGACGGTTTGCTCATTACGAACATCTCAAAAAAATAATCCTCAGGTTGTTGCTTGTGTCCTCAGCACTGTGGATGCAGCAAAGAATTAAAAACTCTACATACTCCTCAGGACTCATAATAGAGAACCAGCCACAATGGCCTTTTCTCTGTGTATATGACAGTTGGTAGAATTAGAATTCCTGAAGCCAAAAGAATGGCCAACTGCTTGTATTCACAAGAAGGCATGTTTCCCTTGTACCCAGAACCTCATGTCAGCTCTAAAGTCTTCCATAACTGTTTTATATTCTATTTTCTGAGCATGGGCACCCACAAAGATCATTGCAATGTGGTTTAGTTCCACATCTCTCCAAGGATAACTTATACCAAGCCACATTAAAAAGCCAGCTCTGATGTCTGTTTTTGTTGCTTCTGTATAATAACATTTTGTAAAACTTAATAATAGAAGTAGTATTTGTTTCCAAAAATACCCCCGACATGAGATGGGACCACTCATTACCTGTGCATAGTTTCGTATATATATCAACCCGTGCTGCACTTTATAGTATTTCTTCTGGCTTTGCTTCTGTTTTTCTCATTCCTCTCCAGAGTAAGTTATCAGACCTAATTTTGAAATATGAAAGCTATTATCCAAAATGCACCAATATTTCCAGGTGCAGTTTTATGGAACTACACAGCGATTTCTCAGAAACATAAAACAGTTGTTGAAAAATGTTTTAAAGTGCCAACAAGTTAGAGGTCTTCCTAGCTGAGCAGGGTCAAGCTCAGGCGAGCAGAACCTCAAAGTCCATTTACCTTAGTTTTTACTCATGATGAGCCTCGAATTCAGACTCTGGATAGCTTATGGTAAGGGGAGAATTATGATGAATCCTATTTTTGTGAGTTAAAAGCCTTCCTTTACTCCATGTAAGCAACTGAAATATACCCCAATTACTTTGATTACATTTGGCCTTCCACATTGCCTAATATACCACAAACCTTAAAAACGACCCGGGCTCCCTCAAAATTATAGAAGACTTGGTGGAGAGCAAAAAGCTTCAGACAGACTTGATTTTATAAAACACATCATCTGTCAGAACTTTACACGGAAACGTCATGATCATGCAACTCTCTGTAGTTAGAATGAAGGCTATGAGATGGATGCCTAGCAAAGCCATGAGCCAGTGACTCCATTAGGAGCTTCCACACTGGGGCTCCATGCCTTTTCACTGGGGACAGGAAAGACCTCATGAAGGTTTGCCTAGGGAATTTCATCATCATTAAAAAGCAGTTTGCCGGGTTCCTTTTAGCTCTTTAGCAATAAGTTACTGAATACCTAGAGTGTTCTGTGTTGTCAGTCGCCAGCCCAAAAAGAGTATAAAATCAAACAAATTGCTTCAATGTACAGAGTGTTTATACTTTCCCAAACAGTTCGCAAAAGCAATCTTATTTTCATTTTATTTAGTTCTTATGAAAACTTAAAAGCCTACAAGGCCCATTTTAATAAGTACAGACTCAAAAAAAATAAACGTAACTTGTAGAGTTCTATATTAGTGTGCAACAGAATAGGAATTAAGCCCAGGTTAATATTCTGCAAGACTTTAATACTTTGCACTATACTGGCTTTTTTGTTTGTTTGTTTTTGTTTGATTGATTAGGGGTTGTTTACTTATCTTTTTTTCTGACATGGAGATCGGCTGTATATCTTCCGGTTGACCTTGAACTAATGATCTTCCTGCCTCAGCCTCCCAAGTGCTAAGGTAATTGGTGTTTGCCTCACACCTTGCCAATCTGATTTTAATTTAATATAGAAGTCAGAAAATTGTCCACAATGTTCAAAATCTAACCTCTAGTCATCTTTTAGAAATAAAGTCTTATCAGAATATAACCATGTCCCTTTGTTCACACACTGTGGTCTCTCTTACAGTAACAGCATTCTTCCAAAGTTGCAACAGTCAACCATGTGGCTTAAAAAAACCAAAAGTATTTATTATCTGGCCTGCTCAGAGACCAAGCTTATTTAGCCCTGACAGAAGACACAGTGTTTCCTCTTGAAAATATTGAACTAAAGTGGAAGAGACAGAAAAAAAATTAGAGCCTTCCTTTTAACACATTAGACAAAGCTCAACACAAAACTTATTAAGACTCTATTATTAAGTACAATCCTCAAAAATCATGAACAAGAGAGAATCCAGAATGAAGGAAGGAGGTGACTCCTAGGCAGTGCGTCACAGAGCATTACAGAATACAGATGTCTTTCTGAAGAAGATACATCTGACGGTCAGTTGTGTGGGATCTGTGCAAAGGAAAGGAAGATGGCTTAATCTGCAGCAACTAAAAGACAGAATGATCTTCACACCCTGAGAGAAGCAGAGCTGTCAGTGTAGAAGACACATCAAAAGATGTGATGGGGGTGGCAGCAGCTGAGACTATGGGAACTACAGAGACAGTCCACCATTGTGACTGCTCAGACTGGGAAGCCAGGCAACAGCTGAGATCCAAGGGATAGAAAATATCAAACAACCCAGGCATGAGGAAAACACTAGTACTTATGATGGTGATACCCAAGCTCATCTTTTACTGTAACTGATTTTACATATGAACAAAAACTCTTCACTTTGAATTGCCAATTCCACCCACCCCACCCCACCCCACCCCTGCAACCTTCCCCAAACTCCAGCATAAATGCAAGTCTCCTAAGTCTTACCCTTGAAATCCAGCAACCAGTTGCAATCTTCTAAAGATTTTTAGTGGGACTTTTGATTGGGACTGTAGTCCCTGAGGGTGGGGTTAGTAGAGCCCAGGTTCTCAACTTTCCTCATTCTAGAATCCCCTCTTCCCTGAACAATATTATGTTAATTTAATGGAACTGAATAGATTGTCATTCCTCAGGGCATTAAGCCTCCAGATTTGTAGTGTTAACCCAACAATAACAACATAGACTCCTCATTGTAATTACGGTTAATTATTCCAGCTTTTGTTATTTCATTGAATTCAGGTTGACTATCAGAGCAGTTAAAACATAACTTGACCATTCCTGGAATCACCTAGGAGATAACTTTCCTGGTACCTGTGACAGTTCTTTAGGTTAATTTAGCCTCTAAGCATACTTACAGGGGATTATTTTGAGCACATTAACATAGGTGAAAAGACTCACCCACTCTAGGTATCACCATCCCCTGAGCTAGGATCCAGAACTAATTCATTCTCTCTCTCTCTCTCTCTCTCTCTCTCTCTCTCTCTCTCTGTGTGTGTGTGTGTGTGTGTGTGTGTGTGTGTGAGAGAGAGAGAGAGAGAGAGAGAGAGAGAGAGAGAGAGAGAGAGAGAGAGAACCAAATGTGTTGGTACTTACCTTTAATCCTAGCACTTGGGAGGCAGGCAGATTTCTGTGAGCTCAAAGAGAGCCTGGTCTGTATAGTAAGTTTCTAGAAACATCCAAGATAAAAAAGAAAGGGGGGAAAAATGGAGAAAATTAGGTGAGTAGAAACATTCATCCCTCTCTACTTTTTGACTGTAGATGTGATATGACCAGTTCCCTGATGCTGTGGCTTTTCCACCATGATAGACTGCAAGCCTTAACTGTGAGACAAAATAAGCCCTTTCTCCCTTAAGTTGCTTTTGTCAGGATATTTTATTACAGCAACAGGGAAAGATAGGGAGGTTGCTTAGGTCCTGGCATCTGGGAAGCAAAAACAATAAGGAGATGAAGGTGCTTGGGACACAAGACAGTTTCTACCAACACATAGACAAAGACTCACTCCATTCAACTACGGCCTCCCTCACTGACCTCTCAATATTTAATTTAATAATGATCCCATAAGTGAATAATTCATGGGTGAGGTAGAGCCTTTATGATCCCATGAATTACCAAAAGTTCATAGCTGGCAATGGTGTCTTAACCACATGATCTTTGGGCCTTTTTAGATAGAGACTATAGTAGTTATTATGAAATTCCACCATCCTCTTGATAATGGGGACATGAACTCCCTGGTAAAATTTCTCCTTCTCAGCAATTTCCTTCAGAGAACACTATGCACCATGCTTCCCAAAAATAAAAGGGGGAACTTTCACTAGGGTATTTCATACCAGAGTATTTCCTACTAGGATATTTTTATTACTGTTAGAAAGGGAGGGAGGAGTTTGTTACCTCTCAAGATGGACAGTTAGCTGTTTCACACTCAAATTCCATCCTAAGAGATCCACCATGCCGAGCTTTCTAATACCTAACCTGGGTACTCTCGCAAAGTTCTGCATCAGTGTTTCATGGACATGGGCAAGTTCCCAGGTTCTGCCTCATCACATTATTAAGATCAGCTGTAGACATACTTCCAGAACACTGAATTATTCACATGATCCTATGAATTCTCTTACCCCACCCATGCTGTATCTCACTTCCTCAAAGCCCCACCCCACACATTCCCTGCTTGTCTTTAAGAGTGTGCTGTGTAACAAGACTTTTCCTGCAGCATACACATCTCCTAATCTTAGACAGGGAACACAGGACAGACCAAAGTACAGTTACCACCCAAGTCCAACTCGGTGAGCCAATGAGTTTTACTGAAAGGTTATATACAGAAATATGAGGGGCTGCTTATAGGAGCAGAAATTAACAAAAGGCAGCTGTGTCATTGAAGTCCATCCCACATGATTGACAGCTCAGAACCTGGAGCAGACTGCACAGCCTTCAGGCAGTTCAACAGATTGGGGAGTGTCTTTTCTAGGTGCATCTGCTGCTCCAAACCTCTTTCAGGGAGCTTGACTGGTTTCTTACAGCCAGCTGGTGTGGTCTCGGAGTCTTCTTTGTGGCTTTGCTTTACCCAATAGTCTTTTATTGCAGCTTGGCATGTCTGAAAGTGACTCTCAATAGTCAATAGTCTTTATTGCTTACTCTGAGAGGGAGGGGTCTAGTGAATCTGGTCAGTTTCTGGAACTTCCTGAAGCCATTTTGAATGCTTTATCTTCTGGCTTAAGAAACTTCCCTGCAGGTTGGAATGTCTTAGAGGAAATTATTACACAACAATGTGTCTTGGTTCTAAAAAGGTAACGTTTCTTTTTTTAGGCAGCTTTGAATTTCTCTGTTCAATCTGTGTAGATATCTGACACAGGCATATTGACTAGAAGCAATGAAAAACGGCAAGGGAAGACCTTAATTCTCTATGTAGAAGTTTCTGGTCTCAAGTAAATGATAAGAACTTGTTCCTGATGATCAAGGGCTTCTAAGAAATTCAGGATGAACAGTTCTCAGGTGGATTCTCCCAAGTAATCATATATCCTATGGCTTTAGTTTTTATCAGTGACTTCTAGATATATTACTAGATATATCCAGTTTTTAGGCTCCTGGCTGATCTACTACCAGAAATCCTTATTTAGACAGTATTATTAAGCCCTCATATCTGCCTTTCTTTTTTAGAGTTGCCCTATTATGATCAGATTAAACATCTTCACTTTAACCCAGTTGATCCTGCAGATTCAGGAAATGTAAGCTTACTTTAAGCTGCCATAAACCGGCTTTGGCTCATAGCATGACACGGGTTAAGAGCTGCAGGAGTCTGTATTGCTTTCGTGAGACGTCTCACAAAATGGTGTAAAAAGAAGCAATTCTAAACTACAGTTCTGGTCATTGCAATGGTCATTGCAACCATAATGTTTGTGTACTAAAGGCCCAATATTCTGATGTTATGTCCCATTTGTACCTAGGGAAATTATCCATGGTGGATGTTTTCATAATTGAGTTGCCATAGCACACCAGGGATTGCTACCAGAAGGTACCAACACCAAGGGCCTTGTCCTGTGTTTTCTGCAGATTTGTGACAATGGAATTGATGAGCCTGTGATGTCAACCCCCTGTGGATGCTTGTTGGAAACAGACTCAGGTCCCAGTCCAAGAGATATGAATCAGGATCTTGGTTTTATAGAATTTTCCAGGTGATTCTTATGAACATTGACTACCCCAAATAATTCTCAACATATGAGGATCTTAGCTCTAGAAATGATATCCTGAGGCAAATCTAACCTGTGGCCACATGGAGGGAGAGTGCAATTCCAAGGAGACCGGAGAGACAGGACACTGAGGCACAGGCAAACATAAAGTAGAATGCACTGACAATTCACCACAAATACTCAAGAAAATGCTGTCTGGAAAGCTAGTCATGTAATAGGTGTCTAGAGATGAACAGGGAGTCATTGCAACTTGGAACAGACTGCCTTTGGGAGGGGCATGGGAAAGGAAGTGAGGTGTATATTTGCACCATTACCTACTTCCTGTCTTTCTGGGTGAAAGAAAAGCCCAAAGTGTTAACTGCCCAGCAGTATAGATGCCTGGCTCACCCATTCAACCATGTGGAAAGCTATAGCCTCTTTGGCTCTCATTGCTTAATGTTGGTGTGCTGGAACCATCAACTATTGCCACGCACTCAGGAAAGCCCTCTATTATGAAAAATGGAGTAAGTAGATAAAATGAACAACTTAGTGGAAAAAATGCAGAAAGATGAAAGGGTTGCTAAATTCTAATAATAATTGCAGGGAAGACAGGGTAAATTACAGGGCGTTGCTGATTGCCGCATTAAGTATTTCACTTGAAGCTATAATTCAATCATATATCCTACAGCTAATTTTTCAGCAACATCTTCTGTAGTGTTACCAGATATAACTTTGACATATGAAATATGTTACTTTTCAATGAGATAAGAGAGAGAGTGCAAACTGGCAAAGCAAAACAGAAGGACTTTAAAGGAACATCTTGACAATGAAAATATCACGGCAGAAATGAAAGCTTAACAGGGGATGAGGTTGAGGCTCTCCAAGAAACATCAAAAAGAGAACATGGAGATCTGCTGAAGTAAAAGATAAGAATTAAAACAAAACAAAACGTTAAGAGGTCAGCTCAGGTCTAACAATAAAACAAAAGGAGTCTTGAATAAAAGAATAAAAAGTTAATAGGGGAGGGAAAATTGAGAAATATTTTTTATGTAAAGGACTTAGATTCATAAATTGAAAGAGCTTGTCTCATGTTTAGCAAAATAAACAACAAACAGGTGTTCACCATCCACGCCATCTTGACATTTCAGGACACCTAGGACAAAGAAATCAACACATTTCTGTGAGGAAAGAGCTCTACAGGCCTGACTGGAAGAGACAGACCTCGAATGACATAAAGAACAGAGGGAAGCAGATGATGAAGATGAGGCTTTTAAGAGGAATTCTACAGCAGTCACCCTTTCAGGAAAATATAACGTAAAAGAAATATACCTTCAAATATTAAAGCTTTGAAAAGAATTTCTTCACATGTGCCCCTTAGCTGTGGAAAAGAACTCCAGTAAATCACGGGGGTGGGGGAGAGGCAGAAATGAGAAACTGAGTCCAGATGTCAAGAGGTCGACACTGAGTAAGCAAAAGGAGACTCTCATGTGTCCTTCAGATCCCCAGACAGGAGATGTCACTAAAGGACAATTAGGGAGGATGAGAAGGCTGGAGGGTCATGAACACTCCAGAATGTTTGTGTTTAACTGGGCTGAAGGGCTGTCATTGACTGGTAAGCTAGTTAGCTGGTGGCAGCACTGGAGTAGCTGTAATAACGAAAGCACCAGAGGCTGCTCTAAGTATGTTATACTCAGTTTTTCTTCTGAGGAGGGAAGATGGAAAGTGTGTGAGTGACGGTGATGAGGAGGAGAGGGTGGGAAGAGCAAGAACCAATCATTCCCCTTCCACATTAAATGTCAATTAAAAGCTAAACATATGAAACACATGTTTTATGTGGTGTAAGCCTTCATTGTTGGTCTTTATAGTTTTAATTGTGTTGCTAGTAACTGTTTGGCATCATCTGGACCTGCCTTTTATTAATCGCTAGATTGGAGCATTTGCACAATCATTTACGTTTACGTTTAATTACTCAAAATGCTGGCGTGCTTACCTCTCTTGCGGAGTTCAGTTATTTAAACAAACAGAGTCTTCACAGAATCCTTATGATTAATCGAGAATATTGACAGTGGTATCCTGACTTCCCGTAAAGTTCCTTAGCATGCATCCACACTTTTTATTGTGGTCAGCTTTTCATGGTGTTTCTTCAAACATGCTGTGCTGATTTATACTCACTCATCGCACTAATAAAAGACATGTTAGAAGATTAATTAAAATGTTTATTTTTTAAAATGGCCAGAGGGAAATAACTTTGGGAGTCAGAACTGTCCTAAATGGCACATTCTAAGAGCAGAAGGACATCATTTTGTGTAATGTGGTATTAATCTCGTTGTTTCCAAAAGTGGCAAGCCTCTTTTATTGGCTTGATTTATAGTTCTTAGACAACATTAGAATGACGGTCACAGAGCCATTTTTGGAGGGCTGAAGAAAGTTAGAAAAGTTAGGGAAAGAGCAATCATTATTGCTATCACTAGATAGACCAATTTGCCCAAGCTATTTCGCCCTTATATAAATGTGACACGTGCTCAGATTCAGCAATTATTTCTTTTGAGCACCTGCTCTGACACAAATGCTACTTCGTCTCTGTCATATTGTTTCATTTTCTCCTAAGAACATTGTGCAGAGATTGGTTTTTAAAAGTCAGTGCTAAAGGAAAACAAAATTCAAAGAGATAAGTCTTGGCAAAAATCCTCAGCTTCAAAGTCCCCGAAAAACCTACCTCATACTGTTGTTCACATTGTTCAAGTCTCAGATGGGTAAGGAAGGCTTCAGTGGTGAGCAAAGGGGTCTTTCCCCTTGAGCTACCCCTCCTTTTAGTCCCATTTGACCCTTTCGCCCCTAAACAATCCTGTTGTTTTTCCAGCCTCCAAGTTCCCAAGCAGTGTGGTTCTCCAAGCCTGAAGCAGCAAGACTAGAATGATTTGGAAACTTGTTACATTTTAGATCGCCCGCACCTTCTGGATCTGAATGGGAAACGGTGCAGTGTGGTTAACAGACCGTTCTGAAATTTGAGAATCTCCACACTTACTTGGAAACTACTTCCTACTATTAATTCTGAAGTCCATCGTGAAGTAAAATCATCAAGGTAGGAACTCAAGGCAGGAACGGAAGCTGAGACCATGGAGGAATGCTGCTTACAGACTTGTTCTTCATGGCTGGCTCAGCCAGCTTTCTTAGAAAACCCAGGACTCTGCCCAGGGGTAGCAATGCCGTGATGGGCTGGGACCTTCTATACTTCCGTATCAATCATTAGTCAACAAAATGCCTCACCGAGTTCTGCACAGGACAATCTGATGGAGACAGTTTCTCAAGTGAGATCCCTCTTGACAGGAGCTTGTATAAAATGGAACAAAGCAAAACGAAAAGCACATCCACAGAAAGAAAATTCCTACAAGTTCTAAGTTCCCTTGAGCATGGTGAACGTACATCACAGGCCTCCCAGAAGGCTAAATTCATGATTTGCTACAAAGAAGCAGTCAATCAGTGGGTGGAAGAGTGTAGGGGTGGAGGGAGGTAGGGGTGGAGGGGTGGAGGGGTGGAGGGGGGAGGGGCAGTCTGAGAAGCCAGAAGAGAAATTTACAAATGCCTTTAAAGCATTAACCCTTCATGCTCAAGGGTGTTATCTAATGATGCCTTACAACAGTCACCCTTGTCCCCTGAGTTGAATGTCAAAGTGATCATTAAAGTGATCTGCCTCTTCCCTTTCCCTTCATGCCTTTTGCTAAGAGATGGGACCAGCCCTTTAATTACATAATCACCCGTTCCTTGTGAGCATTGCAGTGTGGACTCTGTTCTCACAGATACAGTGACAGGCTGCAGAACATACTCTAACTACAATAAATAAAAACACTCTACCCGTTTCTTCTATTCCTCTCCTATCAAATACATCTTCCACGGACTTCTCTAATTTATTTCCTGAAGATCTGAGATCTTATCTCATCTTTGCCCTGCTTGAAATCCCTCAGATAAACAATACCTGACCGGTCCCCAATTGCTCATAGAGACCAGACTTTTAACCACAACACCTAAAGCCTTAAATGCATCTTTAAATGTAACTGCCCTCATCACAGCCTCCTAGGACTCCTTGCTGGGTCTCAGCATGCTATGCTGCCCTGAGCTGTATCTGGAGTGGAGATGACTTCATAATACTTCTCCACCTGGAGTGGTCCCATACCTGGGCTAAGTTCTGATTTCTTCCCTGTCTCCTTCAACGCTGCCCCAGTTCCCTACAGAAGCAACAGCTTTCTCCTTTGGGCTCCTAGACTACTGTGTTGATTTGAGTAATAAGCCCTGGTGTGTTTTCTTCACCTTGAGAGGAATGTGTGTAACCTTCCAACTTGCCTGGTGAGCCATCGTAACTCACGCAGTGCTTTGCACATTAATAGCTATTTGATGAATAGAGGTTGGATCTCTGGTTTAGTCAGTTTGGTTTCTGGGGTGTGACTATCTGGAAGCATGGATTATTTAAAGAAGAACAGTTTGGCATCCTAGACAAGCACACTGCAAGTCTGAGGTAAAGCTGACGTGGAGAACAGCTACAAGCACCATCCTCCTGGCACACAGCCTTGGAGAAGCCAGGCTGCTGTCTACAGGGTGCTCAGTCTCTGGGGTAGGGAAATGCTTATTTACTTTAAAAAAAAAAAACAGTAAATCACATTTACAGCCCCACCCTCTTTTTGGATTGGAGAAACGCCATGTTTTCTTAAATATTTTAATTTAAACATTTAAAGAATTTAAATTGGTATTTACAACATCTGCAATTGGTAAAGAACTTAGCACCAAGATAAATTGCTTTTAAAATAATGAGGAGCAAGTGAGGGTTGTACAGGTTAATACGGTCAGAGTCCATGATATACTGGAATGAAGCCATCATTATAAAACTCATCACTTCATATGAACATGCTCTAATAAAAAATTTAAAACACACAAAAACATTGATATTTTATAAATGAGGTTTTTGTTTGTTTGTTAGTCTGTTTTGTTGTTAATGTTTGTTTGTTTGTTGAGACAGGGTCTCTCTCTATAGCTTTGGCTGTCCTGGAATTCACTGTGTGGACTAAGCTGGTTTTGAACTCACAGAAATCTGTCTCCTAAGTTCTCAGATTCAAGGCATAGACTGCCCCCCACCAATGGAATCTTTTATTTGTTATACAGACTATGAGCCATGAAGGTCAGAACGGGTTACATGAAAACCTGACAAATACATAGCGAGTTATTGGATTTCAGACAAGCCTGCACTACAGAGTGAGACTATCTCAATCAATCAATCAATCAATCAGTCAGTCAGGCAGCCAATCAATCAATCAATCATTGCTGCATGCCCGGCGTGACAGGGTGGGTGATAGTTCCTGATTATCATTCCAGAACTCAGATAACAAAAAAACAAGAGATACCCTTTTTTTTTTTAATTAACTTGAGTGTTTCTTATTTACATTTCGAGTGTTATTCCCTTTCCCGGTTTCCGGGCAAACATCCCCCTAATCCCTCCCCCTCCCTTTCTTTTTTTTTTTTCCGGAGCTGGGGACCGAACCCAGGGCCTTGTGCTTGCTAGGCAAGCGCTCTACCACTGAGCTAAATCCCCAACCCCTCCCCCTCCCTTTCTTTATGGGTGTTCTCCTCCCCATCCTCCCCCCCTTGCCGCCCTCCCCCCACCAGTCTAGTTCACAGGGGGTTCAGTCTTAGCAGGACCCAGGGCTTCCCCTTCCACTGGTGCCCTTACTAGAATATTCATTGCTTCCTATGAGGTCAGAGTCCAGGGTCAGTCCATGTATAGTCCTTAGGTAGTGGCTTAGTCCCTGGAAGCTCTGGTTGCTTGGCATTATTGTTCATAAGGGGTCTCGAGCTCCTTCAAGCTCTTCCAGTTCTTTCTCTGATTCCTTCAATGGGGTCCTATTCTCAGTTCAGTGGTTTGCTGCTGGCATTCGCCTCTGTATTTGCTGTATTCTGGCTGTGTCTCTCAGGAGAGATCTACATCCGGTTCCTGTCAGCCTGCCCTTCTTTGCTTCATCCATCTTGTCTAATTGGGTGGCTGTATATGGGCCACATGTGGGGCAGGCTCTGAATGGGTGTTCCTTCTGTGTCTGTTTTAATCTTTGCCTCTCTATTCCCTGCCAAGGGTATTCTTATTCCCCTTTTAAAGAAGGAGTGAAGCATTCACATTTTGATCATCCGTCTTGAGTTTCATTTGTTCTAGGCATCCAGGGTAATTCAAGCATTTGGGCTAATAGCCACTTATCAATGAGTGCATACCATGTATGTCTTTCTGTGATTGGGTTACCTCACTCAGGATGATATTTTCCAGTTCCAACCATTTGCCTATGAATTTCATAAAGTCATTGTTTTTGATAGCTGAGTAATATTCCATTGTGTAGATGTACCACATTTTCTGTATCCATTCCTCTGTTGAAGGGCATCTGGGTTCTTTCCAGCTTCTGGCTATTATAAATAAGGCTGCAATGAACATAGTGGAGCATGTGTCTTTTTTATATGTTGGGGCATCTTTTGGGTATATGCCCAAGAGAGGTATAGCTGGATCCTCAGGCAGTTCAATGTCCAGTTTTCTGAGGAACCTCCAGACTGATTTCCAGAATGGTTGTACCAGTCTGCAATCCCACCAACAATGGAGGAGTGTTCCTCTTTCTCCGCATCCTCGCCAGCATCTGCTGTCACCTGAGTTTTTGATCTTAGCCATTCTCACTGGTCTGAGGTGAAATCTCAGGGTTGTTTTGATTTGCATTTCCCTGATGACTAAAGATGTTGAACATTTCTTTAGGTGTTTCTCAGCCATTCGGCATTCCTCAGCTGTAGATTCTTTGTTTAGCTCTGAACCCCATTTTTAATAGGGTTATTTGTCTCCTGCAGTCTAACTTCTTGAGTTCTTTGTATATTTTGGATATAAGGCCTCTATCTGTTGTAGGATTGGTAAAGATCTTTTCCCAATCTGTTGGTTGCCGTTTTGTCCTAACCACAGTGTCCTTTGCCTTACAGAAGCTTTACAGTTTTATGAGATCCCATTTGTCGATTCTTGATCTTAGAGCATAAGCCATTGGTGTTTTGTTCAGGAAATTTTTTCCAGTGCCCATGTGTTCCAGATGCTTCCCTAGTTTTCCTTCTATTAGTTTGAGTGTATGTGGTTTGATGTGGAGGTCCTTTATCCACTTGGACTTAAGCTTTATACAGGGTAATAAGCATGGATCGATCTGCATTCTTCTACATGTTGACCTCCAGTTGAACCAGCACCATTTGCTGAAAATGCTATCTTTTTTCCATTGGATGGTTTTGGCTCCTTTGTCAAAAATCAAGTGCCCATAGGTGTGTGGGTTCATTTCTGGGTCTTCAATTCTGTTCCATTGGTCTATCTGTCTGTCTCTGTACCAATACCATGCAGTTTTTATCACTATTGCTCTGTAATACTGCTTGAGTTCAGGGACAGTGATTCCCCCTGACGTCCTTTTATTGTTGAGGATAGTTTTAGCTATCCTGG
Source organism: Rattus norvegicus (assembly GCF_021556685.1). NCBI lineage: Eukaryota > Metazoa > Chordata > Mammalia > Rodentia > Muridae > Rattus > Rattus norvegicus. The sequence continues at coordinate 96,483,962 of NC_141541.1, read as the reverse complement.
GTTTTTTGTTATTCCAGATGAATTTGCAAATTGTTCTGTCTAACTCTTTGAAGAATTGGATTGGTATTTTGATGGGGATTGCATTGAATCTGTAGATCGCTTTTGGTAAAATGGCCATTTTTACTATATTAATCCTGCCAATCCATGAGCTTGGGAGATCTTTCCATCTTCTGAGATCTTCTTCAATTTCTTGCTTCAGAGTCTTGAAGTTCTTATTGTACAGATCTTTTACTTGCTTGGTTAAAGTCACACCGAGGTACTTTATATTATTTGGGTCTATTATGAAGGGTGTCGTTTCCCTAATTTCTTTCTCTGCTTGTTTCTCTTTTGTGTAGAGGAAGGATACTGATTTATTTGAGTTAATTTTATACCAGCCACTTTGCTGAAGTTGTTTATCAGCTTTAGTAGTTCTCTGGTGGAACTTTTGGGATCACTTAAATATACTATCATATCATCTGCAAATAGTGATATTTTGACTTCTTCTTTTCCGATCTGGAGATACCTTATTTTTGACAGAGTTCTTGTACAGTCAACTCACTGAATTGCCTTTTGCAAACATTTCGTTTTGCTGGTTATCCATGTCAGGCCTGCCAGATGATTTGATGGGCAGCCCAGTGAGTTGACCGTCAGTTTTCCGTGTAGTTCACAGCACAGGACTCTACATTTGAGATCAGAGTGGAAGAGCTTTCTTTCCTTGCTCACGCCTTCCCATGGCTCTGCAGTTCTGCAGGCTGCTCTCTGCATGGCCCAGCGTGCAGCTGAGGAGGCTCTTGAAGCTCTTCTCCACCTTATACAAAAACGTCACGTGCCCACAGGCGCCCTGCAATTTATGCTTTGGCAAACGGCTTGTCAGAAAGATGCAGAGCCATCATCAAGTGCCACCTCTCCTGTAATTAAATCATGTCTCTGATCACAAAGAAAATGCTTTCAGCAAAGTCTGCAGGAGAAAACTGGCCTCTGACAAAATGACTATTTTTTTTTACATATGCTTATTGTGCCAAGGGACATACCCCAAAGGCCAAAGGACCTTTCCCTCCACTCAATGTGTTGTTTCCTGTTGGAGTCTTTCCTTGTGTTGCTGTGAGGGACCACAGCACCTTGTGCCTGGATATGAAATAGGGAAGGGAGGGGAAGAGGTAGAGAGAAGTCTGTGAGAGAACGGGGTACAAGGTGTCTGCCTTCACCTTTATTAAGCACTTTCCCTTCTCAAAGGACTTTCAAGTGTGCAGTTTCTTGCTGTGTTCGCCATTAGTTAATGCATTTTCAGTGCCCATTTTATCCCCTCCCCTTTGATGAAAGAAATTGAGCCTTATAAAAGTTAAAGAACTTCCTGTAGCCATAGACTAGAAGCAATGGGCTCCAGAAATCACTTCTCAACTTGGACTCCTTCACTAGGCCCTGACTCCTGCATGGTTGCTTTTTGACATTTTTGCCTGAAACAGTACTGGCCGAACAGTCTCACCCACATTTCCTTTAGGTAATGAGTTTGCTTCTAGCCACGACTTCTCTGCTCTACTCGTATAGTTAAACGGCCTTTTAAAAAGTTTCCATAGAGCTCATTCAACTATAAAGTCTTAAAGGCAGAGGCCAGGTTTTCTTCATGTTCCATACAGTTTATAATATGTGTCTTCTGGCACTCGCAAGACCCGCCCCCCCACCCTCCGTTTAATTCTTCCTTCGGCTAGAGGGGCTTCCTTTGACTGCTCTGGATACAGCCAGCGAACAGCAGCCATACACACCAACCTGTTACACAGCTCTGAGGTTCTGGCTGAACGTCTTAGACCCCAGCGCAAGTTCAAGAACGAAAACATTGTCAGACTACTGCTCTAAGAAGAGGTAGCACAGAACTCCTTCGAGTCTTTTTGTCTTATCGCAGGCAGCTTGCAATGCCCATTGTCTGCCTTAAAAGAATGCCATCAGCAAACCACTGAACTGAGAATAGGACCCCCGTTGAAGGAATCAGAGAAAGAACTGGAAGAGCTTGAAGGGGCTCGAGACCCCATATGTACAACAATGCCAAGCAACCAGAGCTTCCAGGGACTAAGCCACTACCTAAAGACTACACATGGACTGACCCTGGACTCTGACCTCATAGGTAGCAATGAATATCCTAGTAAGAGCACCAGTGGAAGGGGAAGCCCTGGGTCCTGCTAAGACTGAACCCCCAGTGAACTAGACTGGTGGGGGGAGGGCGGCAAGGGGGGAGGATGGGGAGGGGAACACCGAGAAGAAAGTGGAGGGGGGAGGGGGATGTTTGCCCGGAAACCGGGAAAGGGAATAACACTCGAAATGTATATAAGAAATACTCAAGTTAATAAAAAAAGAAAAAAAGAAAAAAAAGTAGGAGACACCTTGTATTTTCTGCTGTGCTTATCATCTGGAAAGTTTGGCTGTACCTGCTGAACTTGCGCACAATGATATCACAATACGCTCTACAGCTAAAAGGTAAAACTCAAGACTGTGTTGGAAAAACCTTAACAAGAAGACCACAATCACTTTACAAGTGTAAAACTCCTTCTACTGGGGAGTGGGGACCCTGAAATTTCTACCAAAACACATGAAAATGACATCAGTGGTCTGTTCTACCCCTCATAAATGAACCAGACCTAGGCAGAGACATTCAAGCAATGTTCGTTCTTGTCAGGACAACCTAAGGTTTGACATCTGTTAAATCAATAAAGATTGCAAATAAAATGTTAACCAAGGTGGAGGAGGAAAGGAAAGTGCTGATGACTTGTATGGTGACTAGGAGTGAGAGAGTGACAGGATAGGAATGATTAATTCCTGGACTTGGAAATGCCACTAAGCACATTGCTAAACCTTCCCATGTTCTACATCACTGGTAGCACACTCATAGTAAAAAGACTACGGGAATCTGTAACAGGAAGCGTTGAGGCTCTGATACAAGGCTGTTTCCAGAGCCAGTGGATATCCTTGGTCCCTCATCTTCTCTTAGGCAGCTTGTTTCTGTTCCATGCAGTATTATTTGCCCTGACCTCCAAGAGAACTTTGTCCTTGAAATTGCCCCATAGGACCCTATATATTAAGGAGGGATCAGTTTTCCTTAAGGTCACAGCTCCCTGGGAAGTCAACCATTCTTGAGGGAACAGCCCCACATCCAAGAGTCTATGGGCCGCACAGATTAGACCCAGTGGATTATTAAAATGAACAGAAAAGCGAACAAAAGCCTAGGAGGAGGTGGGGAGTTAGGGGGCTGATCTTGGAGGAATTAATGGGGATTGAGGGGTGAATATGATCAAAATACATTGTGTTCATGCTTGAAATTCTATACTAAATGTTGAATAAATAAATACCAAAGTATTGAGTACAATGGTATAAGCCATGGGTCAGCATCTTGGAGATAATTGGTATAAACATTGTCTCAGGCTTCAAGGCTTATCTCTAACCATCATCCACCCCAAGGTTAATATAGAATGGGAATATTACATACCTGAAAAGGACCGTGTCACATGTTAGTAATCTCAGCATTTGGAAAGTGGTGACTGAAAGATGAGGAGTTCAAAGCCAACTCAAGCTATACAGTGAGTTTGAGGTCATCCTGAGCTACATGAATCCCTGTCTCAAGCAAAGGGGGTTGCTAGATATCATGAGAAAATAGAAGATTTTTAACTGTCAAATTAAAAAGCATGCCATGCAGGTTAATTCAGAAGAAAGCCTGACTACTCTCAACTGGGAAGTCAATTTAATGTCACGAAATGTTGGTCCTGCCTCGTACCACTGGGATCACCTCATCTAAAGATGTTTGATTATTTCTTGGGATCTTTGAGCCAGTGGCAAAGCCAGCATTCCTTTGTGCTCCATTTGCTCATTCCAAACCCTTCCCACTTGCCTACCTGATCACACCCTTCTGCCTGGAGCTACCTGGAGTAGAAACAAGTTATCTGCTGTTCTTTATTCAGAAGATTAAGGCTTACACCTCAGCAGGCTTCTGATGACAGGGATTTTACAGCCTAGCTGAAGAGAAAGTCACATACATTCCTTTAAGCTGAAGGCTCAGTTAACCTTGAGAAATAGACTGAAATACACTGGGTGGATGGGTAGCCCATCCTCGCAAGCTTCAGCAGGAGGATGAGCATCCAGTATGTACGTGCTGAACAGATGTAAGGGAGGAGAGAAGTGGGAGGGAGAGTGGGAGGCATGGAAACAGGGAGGGAGAGAAGAAAAGGAAAGACACTTGAAGAGTGGGCCTTCCCAGTCAGTCTTAGTGGGTGGATCCAGAGAACTCGGCTTCATAATACTCAACCTACTTCTTGACTCAGCATTTCAAGGTGAGGAGACAGGTGAGAGGGAACAAGGGAAAGGAAACTTTACCTTCCTCTTCCCCAGGCTCCAAGTCCTCCATCATTAGGCGAATGCTGATGTTCCTGCAAGAACAGAGTGGCACTCTGTAGAATGTATCTAGCCACTGTTGGAGTTCGTACTGCACAGGGACCCAGAGCACCCCACAGGCTGCCACACAGAGGCCAGGTGGACCCTCAGCCTCTGTACTGAGAAGCCTTGGAGGTCATATCTTGTTCTTATGTGCACAGATATAGAAGTGTCCTTAGAATCGGAAGCTGCCAGAAAGAAAACTGGAAAGTAACAGTTGAGGTACACTGAGGACACTCAAAAGGGCAGGGGCAAGCCAATACCTCTGAAGCTGAAGCTTCTCGGGGGAAGCTAGACTGAGTTTGAGGCCAGCCTGGGCTACAGGGAAGAGTCCTTAGGTATCCTTCTCTAGAATGTCCTTTCTATAAACCAAATGCCTCCATATTGGAAAGAGAATTAGTGGGAAGGGAAGGACGTTAAGCGCTTTGCTAGGGTTTGCAGCCTGTATTCAGTTTGAACCCTAAGAAGCCAGCGCTGAATTCAAGACTGATTCCTAAGGTCTCTCGATAAACTGCACTCCTATAGAATAGCACCTTCTGATTTATGTGCAGCAAAGTAAAACCACAGCCCAGAAAGTGTTGGGTGAGACGGGGCAGGTGATCCCCTAATGGAGCAGCATATAAGACAAGCCCCTCCGTGGTGCTGCTGCTGCTGTTGCTGCTGCTGTTGCTGCTGACCCCATTGCCTTGGTCAATTCAGGAACTATATCCCTTACTATAGAGAAATGACTTGACTTTTCCTTGTGTAACAAGGATCGTAATTTTTACTTCTTTCCCTGGCTTCTAGGAAGCTCAGAGGCAAATATGAAGTTCTCCTTTAATAAACTGTCTGTTGTCCCACATGCACACCAGAGCTCTTGTTTTCCTCTCATCTTGGCTCTGGATTCTGATTTCAATTTTTTATGCAGCCTTAAGTCTTTACACAGCATTTACATGCTTGTTGTAAGGACTCTCACGAAGCATCCTCCAAACTTTAGCAGACTAAAGTAAAGCATGCGTGACATAAAAAAAAAAGAACAATAATAATTTACCTGGGATGAGCCTTCATCTGTTGTACCCTACAGATTCTTTAGTGCTTTGAATTCTATTGCTTTAAAAAAGAATCTGAAGAAAAATCAAGACACCATCTGGCTGTCTTTAGAAAGACAGAGGTAGTTTAGGTCTTTGATCTGCTCTGCACATGGGCTGAGAGAGGGAGAGAGGACCAATCTCCCTGACACAGACAATCGTTCGCTTTATTAAACAAGTGTCTTGTATTACACAGAGAGAGCATGCATTGTGTGGATGCACACGGGGAAGTTAGAATGAAAAGTCGATATTGAGGGTAAGGAGAGGAGACTCGGGTTTGAAACATTCACATCCCAGCTGTTTCTAATAAAGTCCCCTAAATGCAAGCTTATTTCCACAACATACACTAATGCAACTGTAACTGCCCCGAAATGTTTTATTCTTTAAAAAAAAATACAAAGTATCAGGAAGAACTGTTCAATGAAGAGTCTGTAATCACAGCCGGTTACCACCCTAGAGACAGGTCACTTCACACTTTTATTTTAGTTGTTATCATTCAAGACCTAGGCAGTTTGTCACTGTTGACCTAGTAATAAAGTCCTAGCTATGAAAATAGAAGAAAAACGGTTGAGGAGACAGAGAGCCTCAACTATTGAGAAAAGCCAGAAAGGTCATTGGGGATTGCAAATGGGAAGATGGTGGGGCAAAGGACTTACTATGTGGAGAAGAGGGAACTGAGTGGGTCGTGGGAACTTCACTGGGAAGTATTCCTTGGCTGGAGGGGACTGGGATCTCTCTGGCTCAGTTAATCCTGATGTTAATCTTCACACCAGGGTCAGGAACCCATGCTAACATTTGTCCAGGTTCCCCCTCCCCCTAGGGTTACCTTTTGAATGTTCCACCTATGTCCATGTGGAGGCTTCCGTTTCCACACAACTTTACATTTTTTTTTCAAGAAAAGGAAAATTCTCTTAATGGAGGTCAAATAAGATAGTTAAAGGGCAGGGCTTTCTCTGTCTGGGATGGTTCTCCTAAGAAGTAGGGCCTTCCTCTATCCTGTCAAAAGCTCTCCATCTACAGAGCTTCACTTTCAGCGGGGCTTGGATTTCTGGGGTGTCTCAGAGCTTCAGCGGGCTGCGAAGTGAAGGGCTCTGTGTGTTGCCTAGTACTGGACACAGGTAGAGCCTGGGTCTGCAGGGAGTGCCAGGCCAGCCTGTTTCCCGAGTCAGGCTTTTGACTGCTCCACCAATGGTCCCCAGAGGGCGCCCTGGGCTCGTAACCTGCTTTCAAGCCAGGCCCAACCGCTGCCAGCCATGGGGGTGAGGGGGATTGTAGGGGACTCCAACCCGGATCCGTCACTGCTGCCCAGACCAGGGAGGGCTGGAAACAGCCACCCAGCGGGATAGTTGACAGATTCTCCGCCACCACCTCCTTACCCCCCACCTGGATATATTGTCTCATCACCGCCCAGCCCGCCAAGCAGGCTGGGATTATTATTCAGGCTGTGTGAAGAGATTGTGGCCGGGACACCGTTTCTTGCCATAAACACTTGCCCAAATCGCAAAGCACGCGGAGGATCGGGCACCGTTCCCTCCCGACGTCCAGAAATGCTCTGGATTCCTTGCATTGTGCTAAGGCCCACAGGCCAAGGTGTTATTGCCTATGTCAGGCCGGAGAGGTGCGGTAGGCGAGGTCTAAGGCACCATCCCGAAGCGGATCTGAAGCTGCCTATCGAGGCCCAAGCTCTTCAGTCTCCTCAGCCAGACCTCCGCGGATGACCCTGTGGACACGCAGCACCAGAGAGCTGGCCGCACACCAGTGGCTGCGTCTCCTGACCACTGAAACACTTCTCTTATGAGGTCGAGTTTTCACTCAATGTTCTGAACCAATTTTTCATTTTCAGGGAATTCTTAGTTCAAATGTACAAAAGGCTCAACAGCCCCCCTTTCCCGCACTGCACTTCTTTTCCCGCTTTCCCGAGGTCACTGAGGTTGGCCTAAGTGGAACCTGCAACGGAATGCACCTCAGCCACGGCTCTGTTTACTAAGTCACCATCACCTCTTAGCGTAAGGGACGCGGCCTCACCAGATCCAGACCTTCCTGATGGTTTGGACCTGCGCTGTTAGCTGTACGCCCTTGCCGTGGGAATTGTAACCCAGGGCTGGCTTTGCCGCTCAACAGGCAGCTGGGCGCTAGTGACAGACGCTAAGAAGGACGAAGCCTATAGCCACGGAGGCCACATTGCGCCCGGCACCGATTAGGCCGCCGGTCCCTGAGCCACTTTCCAAGCGTCAAGCCACCTTCTCAGGCTCCCCCGCCCGGCTCCCCCACAGGTGCGTGGTTCAAGGCCGAGGGTCAGGACCACCCTCGGACCCAGCAGACCCGGGACCAAACACCCGACACGAAAGGCCTGAGGCCAGCTTCCAGCTCTGGGAGAGGGGATGCGGGCTAAGTGGGAGTCTGGCTGCAGGGATGGGACGTGTGCATTTTGGAGTGGAGACTCCAGTACGCAGCTCCAGGAAAGGCCGCACAGAGATCAGCTCCCCAGACGGTGTCCCCCCCGGTTACCCTAAAAGGGCTTACTGGCAAAGGGCAGAGTCGAATTTCCCTTTCAAGAGACAGGGTCTGCAGAGGGATCCGTGGAAATTTCCTGCTTGCATCCCTTCAACACTTCCCCTCTCCTCTGCTCCCTTTCGAGCCCTTTTTGGTTTTACACACACCACCTGGGAGAACTGTTAATGGCGAATTAGTTAGGGGTCGCTTAGGCGTGGTCTGAAGTTTCTCCCCTCCCCGCCCCCGCGCATGACGCCCCTTCCACGGACGACTTGAACTCTGCATCCTGTGCGATCCCTATTTGGGCCGCGGCTTCCGAGCCGCACTCACTACCCAGGCGCGCTCGCCGCCGGAAGCGCGGCTACAAGTGGGCGCACAGCGCCGACTCTGATTTATGAACCAGAGGCTCATGAGAAGTCCGACGCTTTGGCTGGGTTAATTTTTGTCATTGTTCCTCATCAGGTTGAGATAGTTTGAAGTTTGAGGCGAGTTTTATTTATCACCCCGCACATTTGAAATACAGTCGAACATAAAAATAACTGACTCTGGGACTCTGGCGCAATATTGGAACCGTCGGGGAATAATTTGGCTAACTGACTTGGACGTTTCACCTTCTAAACAGAAATGCAGCTCTCAGTCAAACTGTAAATCAGAATGTCTTCAGCAGTGGCGGGGGTGGCGGGAGGGAGGGGAGGTACCAAGACCAGAAAGAACGGAAATCGAAATGAAAGAAAATGCAGATATTGACTCAAGCAACGTAGGCTTCAGAAAGCCGGGGCTGGACTTTTAATTTCAGGTGTGGAACCTCATCGGAAATTTGAATTCTTAAATGTTTTGCCAGCGAGATCAGTCTCCAGCGTTTTAGGATACCCTGGGAAACCAGACTTTTTTTTTTTTTAATCTTTTTGTCCGCTTTCTAGCAATTCCAGACAATAAATGATAGTTTAAAAAACAAACCAAAGAGCACTCAGTTAAGCTTACCCTGGCTCTAAGTTGAGGCCCCTTTCTAGAGTTGTAATTATAAATGGAAACAAAAATGCAGGGGATGTCCCAGGGTAGGATTGGGCCAGGATGCCAGGGAAGCGACTTAAATTTTGATAAGGAAAAATTTCTCTTGTGATTCCCTTATTCCCAACTTGCACTGGATCTTGGGAACGGATAGCCTTTTCCGCGCCTCAAGAATTCCTATCTCCTTCTATCTACAAGTCCTCAACGTTAAATGCTCAATTTCTTACCTCCACTTAGTACGGAGTGATCAAAAGCCTCCTCAAAGCAGGGACTGGAAAAGAACAGAAAACCAACCCAACAACGGATCACAGAGGAGGATGCAAAATACAACCAAATAAAACTTCCCAGAAAGGAAGCATATGTTATTATTTTGCACGGTGTCTCCCCCTACCCACTCACCCTCACCCGCCAGGAAATTTCACTGGAGCTCCAGCCCGGACACGGAGACCATCCTGGACATTTCTCTTCTTCTGTGGAAGTACAAACATGGTTTTCATGCTGCCCTCCTGTAGCGATTGCACCTGTAAGCATACGCTCCACTTTTAAAACATTTAAACATGTAAATATTTGCTTCCACTCATTTTAAAAACCAAAGCCATTCTCATAACTTGCTTATGAAACGTCTTCAAGTAAAATGAGAAATCTATGGCTCTTTTTTTTTTAAACCATACAATTAAATTGGAATTTAAAAGATAACACAAAGACTTTGTGGGGGGGACGACGAAAAAGATCACTTTAAAGTAGCTTCGAAACTGTGCTAGAAGATCGTTTGGTAGTTGATGGTACTCGGCGTCTGTTGATAGTATTTAATGCGCAATCTAAATTGTTATTGGAATCAAACCATATTTCAAAATTATGAATAATTAGGATTAAAACACATTTTGATGTGCACAGGGTTGGCAAGAAATTGGTTTTTGCTTTCCCTCACAAGCAATTGATATTGGTGCAGTTTTGATACAAGATAAGTTCTTAATCTGACTTTTAAAAAATTATCAATTCCCAATTCATTTGTCTGTTCAACAGGCACTCAAAGAATGGCAGCTTCATCTACAGGGCAGTCCAGTGTCCCCCACCCTACCGCACCCCACCCCACCCCCATGTTGTGAGTCTTCCTTTACCAGAGGATGCCCTAAAGTCCTTTTCAGGATAACCAGCTGGGGAATCAAGCCAAGATAAACATGTGTCCTTCCATACATTTATTTTTGTTTGTTCGACTTTGCCTTCCTTCCCTTCTTCTGATTCACGAAGAAAATTTTTCTTTGTCTTAAAATTTCAAACCACGCATAATTTTTAAAAACATATATTTCGAGACTTAAACCTACAGATGTAATACATACCGTGAACCCTATAAAATGCGTTTACAATGCTGACTTAAAAAAGAAATTTATAACTTTCATATGTACCTTCCTTGTGCAATAGGCAACCACCATATGTTTCCGACTTCCATAATTCAGTTTTCCTGGACATCTGTAGCAGGTAGTGAGTGCTCCTTAAAGTACATTTTGTGTAATTTGAGAAGGAACCACGACTGAAGACTAAAGGTGAATGTAAAAAAAAAAAAAAAAAAAAAGCTTGTCTTTCTAGAAATGCTAGTTCCTAAGGTGGTGTCGTGAGATAAGCGTTCCCGCCCCCTTTATTAATGAGACTTAATTTAGATTGTGACAGTTTAGAAACAAGAGCATGAGGGTGCTGGGGGTTCTACCCAATCACCTCTAAAGCATCTTATAGAGTTCCTATTATTACCTACTAGCCACGGTTTAGCCATTTGCTTGAGGATTTTCATTGGCTCTACCTGAAAATCCAGTTTGGGAGCTGGAAAAATGGCTAGGCAGGTCCCAGGACTGATGACAGGCAGTGCCTCTAACTCCATCTCCAAGGGAACCCCAGCACCGTTCTTGAGCACCTGCACCCACACTAGTAACTAAAAGTAAACTTTAAAACACCTTTAAAGGAGACAATCCAATTTGAACATATATCTTTCAGTGCGTTATTTGGTTGGTTTCAAGTCTTTATAATGAAAGTGGGGGAGAGTACAATCTTTTCCATTTTGACTACTTAATTGCTCATGTGCCCTTCTTAAATAATAAAAGATTTCTTACAGTTTCAAAGGTAAAAAAGAAGGAAAGATTACACAGCCAAGTCTTTGTTTTTGGTCCAGTTTGTGCTCTGTGCTGGAGCACAGGAACCGTTCCCAGGGCTGCTCTTCAATGGCTTAATTTGTTTTCTACACAATAGCAATGCTACTTTAAATTAATCTGTCAAAGGTCCTGTTGTTCAGGTAAAGGTGAGGGCCTATTGACCAATATGAAATAAGAGTAAGTTCTATTCACATTCTTTTGCTGTTGTTGTTGGTACTTTCTATAGATTATGTGGGTGAACACAAACCCCAGGTCTCAGCAAAGCACATAACTTTATAGAAAGCCAAACACTTAACGCTGGTGGTCATAGTATAGTGGATGGAGCCTGTGCTTCCCTGTGAGGCCATGAGACAGGAAGATCACCAGCATGGGTGACACACACCCTCTGTCTCCAAACAAAACAAAACCAAAGCAGCAAACATCGATTCTTAAGTGAGGCCTGTGCATGATTCTAGTTTCAATCCGGTTGTTAGACTGGCAGCCACGATGTTGGTAACCTTTGCTTCTAGGGAGAGACAGGATCAAGGCAGAGAATGTGAATTATATTTTAAAAAGGGGCTGGGGATTTAGCTCAGTGGTAGAGCGCTTACCTAGGAAGCCCAAGGCCCTGGGTTCGGTCCCCAGCTCCGAAAAAAAAAAAAATAGTGAAACTGAGATGTTTTATAGCATGGACTACTGCCCTGCAACCAGAGAGCATATATTATTTTTCAGGTTCCTTCATCGTCTTTGGTCCAAATTATTACTACATTGGTGTTAGCAATGCCCGGCCACTCACCCCTGGCGTTAACTGCATGATCTTCTTCAGGCTGTGATATTTTAGATCAGGTATAAAAAGATACAGGGATTTCGCATCCTGTAGCAGTGTGTGAGGAGTGTGGGTCAATAAATGAGATAAATGACCCCCTCTGAAAACACTGACTGACACAGAGCAGGTCTATCGGGAGATGGGTTGACTGGGATGAGATAGGATGGGTATTTACTGGAGCCCAAATTTTCTTCTGGATATATTGCAGGTTCCTGATCCCTTAGTTTGAGGGAGTAAAGAAGGAAGAGGGGCTTGCATTCATTTGACCCAGAAACCATACCTCTCTTCAGCACCAAGGAGGCGCAAGCCTGTGTGGAGAAATCAAGTTTGGAAAGGAAACTCGCAGGATGTATTGTCAGAGCTGAGCTGAGCGGGTTCTTGGGTTCATTGATTGGAGTCTTTGTCTTACCTAATTGAAACTGAGAGGAGACTCTTCTTTTTTTATGTTTAGGAGACAGTAAAAGAAATGGGAGTTGGTGTGGGCTGAGAGACAGTAACAGAAGCCAGCTGAAAGGAATCCCACCTTAGGCTCTTTCTGCTCCCTCTGGGTTTGCAGCTGTGTGGTAGGAGGGTAAGTGCAGTCTTGCAGTCAGGCCAGCTCCGATTTACCCTTGGAAGCCTTGGTAAACTTATGCGGATTATGACTTGTTTTGCATTAATCCAGATTAGAGGGAGAAGCAAAGAAGCCTTGTACCCAGAATGAAGAAAGGCCAAGATCCAAAAGCAGAGAGCTCTGTAACCTGGTAAATTGTGGGAGGTGTTGAAGTTCACGGTCCTGAATTAAGAGCCAGCATCTCCTTCTGATATCCAGTTACAAAGTGCGGAAATCATCCTTCTTTCTTGCTCTCCTGGTCTAACAATGCTCACCCCATAGCCTCTCCTGTTTCTGTGTTTCTCACTCAGTTAATTAAACTTAGTTAATATTAAAATACCTTTTTTATTACAAATGTAGAAAAGGATCCAGAGCCCACTCCAAGTGTCCAGTTCAGCTAACTGCTCACTTTCTTGTTTCAGTATCTTGTTTTCTATTGCAAGAAACCAAACTAGTGCAAGCAATCAAACACAAAGGCTAGAATATTTTACAGTGATTGTGTGTGTGTGGTGGGGCATGGAATGGCTGATAGTACACAATAAAGTCTGGACAGGTCAGTCTACTCCTTTTAGGAAACCACCGGATGTTTATAAAAATAGGCTAAAAAGCATCATGGAGACAGAGAGAATTTTTCTTTCATTATTTTTCTTTTAAGAAAAATGTTTCTGAACTGCCTCCAGAAAAGCAGAGAGCAGATATCCATTTAAAAAAGTCTACCCTTTCATTCACACCCCCTCCCCAACACACACACACACACACACACACACACACACACACACACACACACACACCCCTTGCCTGTTCTGTGGGACCTGATTCCAGCATACATCACCCCCTCCCCCCAAATCTGGACACTCCAGGATTTTCTGCCTCTCCTTTTGCTCAGTAGGAGGGTAAGTTCTTAAGTGAAGCCTTGCAGCCCAGCCAGCTCTGACTTACCCTTCGAAGCCTTGGTAAATGAAGTCACTCCAACCCCAGAGTGACTTTCATTTAAAATAGTGTTTGACATGTGCGGGGAGAGGCCGGACTGCAAACTCTTTCAGTTTTAATCCTTCTTTAATGTAGGTCATACAACATGAAACAATATTTTCTCTTCACGAGTTATAGGCACACACTCCTACGTGTTTACATATGCTCAGGTGGACATGCACACACATACCAATACATGTACTGGGAGATCATAGGCACCTATAGACTTGCACTTACAGACCCCAGGATTTGGAGGTTCCCGGGTGGGGCAAGCAGAGCGGCTGTGTATTTTCATCACTCTCTTCATTGAAACACCAGGATTTGGCCTTTTCTTAAGCACACACTTGCTGCCCGGTGGAGACAGGCCTTGGCAAACGAAGGCTTCCCTGAAACCCCTTTCCTTGACTTCTCAGCAGACTGAGGTCTAGTTTCGCTACCTAGCACGGGATGAGGTTCTCTGACAGTTACTAAGGAACACAGGTAGTGCTCTGTGTACACAGTTTGCAGTCCAATGGGGGGAACCAGCTTATCCTTGGTCCTGGAGCCGGAGAGGGATTCAAGCAGTCGGACCAGTACTAAGGGAGCTAGCGCCCTCATTCTGCCTCTGCGCTCTGCGCATACTTGTATACATTGGGACTGCTTTTATTTTTTTCTTGCCAGTTTGTAATATCGCTTTCCAGTTTGTTATATGAACCCAAGTCAAATTTTGTAGCCTGAGGCTCCAGCTGCCAGGGGTAAAGTTGGAAGAAGATGCAGAGGGACCACGGACGGCTTGGGACCCTGTGATCCCCAGACACCCTAGAAGGCCTATTTAAACATCTCAAGCCAGTTTGGACTGCGTGGCATTTAAAGGGACATGATCCTAACTACAAAGTAGGCTTCCGGTCTGGAAATCCCAGAGGTTTCTTGGAACCAGCCGCTCAGCCTCCTCCTGCGGTCCAGCAGGCCAGAAACCTTTTAGTGACTCCACCCCCGGGGCCATAGAATTTATGAATCTCCCAGGCTGCAAGCCGGGCTTGCTTGGAAAACCACTCCATTGCAGGATCCATAAGGGCCCAGGGCTGGGGCCCGGCGCTCTAGTTTAGCGGGCAGGCGACTGAAGACAGCTTCGCACGCGCTTCCGGAGCTTCACGCAGGCCAGGAGCTGCTGTGTGTAAACTCCACAGACATTTGAATCCCACTACACCCTAGACTATCCCTACCAACCCAAACTTTCCAGGCCGCTTCCTCACGCTTTCCGGTTGACTCCCCGCTTTAGGCCAAACTTCACTAACGGGGTTGAACTTACTCTTTAGGACGCAACACCATCCTGCACAGTGCTGAGTTTGCGAGATTCTCGGGATAGTTCCAAGTCAGTGACACAGGCTCCCAATCCCCCCAAATAAAACAAGGTCTTCCAACTGAACGCATTTCTCAGTCACTTAAAATTTGCATCCTCAACAAGGATATTACTAAGTCCTTTATGGCCCGGGTCCACATGCGCTTCTAGGCACCCTCGCTTGGTTCCACCTCTTCTCAGAAGTTGAGCCCTGAAGGAATTGCGGGTTTCCTTAATCTACGATTTAAAAACAAACTACTGGCTCCAGGGGTGACACTACTTTCAGAAGCCATTTTCCTGAATGTTGAAGAGAAGCCAGAAAAAAAGTTGAGCATTACAGTGTTTACATGAACATCGAATACGGGAGGAAAGGCAAAATGAAACAAAAACGAATCGCTCGTGGCATATTTTATACTAAAGATTCGTGTAGTGAATTTTATTCTACAAGAGATTTTTGTGTTCACATCAAACCCATATCCTGTTAATCCTAAGAAAGTGTTGAGTTTAAACAACAGAACTGCATATACATGTTTGCGGTCGTTCAATTTCAAATTCTGCTTTCTTTCGAGTTTATTTCAAAGAAATACACCGATTCTTAAAGGCCCAGTATGAATATGAAGCTATTTTAACATACAGAAAATTCATAAAAAACATACAAAAATTCATAAAGCATGCTTTACTTGGTGAAGTTTTGAAGATAAACCTATATCATTAAAAACAGAATTAAAATCCCACGACTACGTCTTAAAACAATTACTCCGAGGGCATCTCTAGAAAGGAGACACCTTTCCTGGATAGTTTATATGAAGGATTGAGAGATACTATAATGATTACTTTTAAATTAAAAAAATAAAATATGCTTAAAGTCATCTAACCTAAGAAAAAGCTACGGAGTAAGCTTGAAGCCCGGGGTCACTCTTTACGCACAGTGGGCATCAATAAGCACAGGGATTTTTAAATGAGATGTGACAAATATGTTTGACAAATATGCTGTGAGTTCTTGCCCCCTTCAAATGTACTTTGTAGCCCAGGGATAGGGATGTGGGATCAGAGATTTAGGGGTCCTTGAAAGATCCTCTCTACTGCTAATTGTGGTTCTTTTTTCTCCGTTAAACCAGGAGGCTCAGCCTTTCCTGGTTCTGATGAGAGGCAGGGTCTGAACTGGGTTGGTGGGTGTCTTCAAAAGAGGGTTCAGCTTTCAAGAGGCTGGCACAGACGAGCCAGATGGCGGCGCTTTTCTGTCCGAGATTTTCCGACCTTGTAAGGAAGTGGGCGCGGGCTGAGCGGAGTCCTTCTTCTGATTGGTGAGCCGTCTCGGTGATGGACAGCTCCATAGGACCGGCCCCCGCCGCTTTATTGACACTAATGAGCAAGTTCTTCCCACCGCTCTCCTGCCTGGAAGTGCTGACAGATCAAGGCAACAAATTTCAATTACAATCCCTAATTTGTGTCCGCAGAGTGTTTTTTTTCCCCCGTGTTAGTCCTCTCGGGCGCATCAGTCGAGGCAGATCTTGGAGCAGCAAGAGGAGGTGGAGGGTTTGGGAGTCAAAAAGTGCACCACTGAGATCGAGGGAGAGACAGAGGGAAGGAAACTTGGCGGCCGCGTTCCTGCTTCCTCGGATCCCAACGCCGGAGAGAAAGAGGAAACGGCAAATTTGTTTTTGCCCGCGGCTAGGAAGGGAACAGATCTCGGGAGGCTTCGGGAGCTGCGGAGCGTTTGGTGGGGCCAGGAGGGCGAACGCGTGCGTGCGCCCCAGCCGCGGGTATATGAGAGAGGGGCGGGCGGGCTCGGGGCGGCGGGGATGGCGGAGAAGCGGAGGGGCTCACCGTGCAGCATGCTAAGCCTCAAGGCGCATGCCTTCTCGGTGGAGGCACTGATCGGCGCCGAAAAGCAGCAACAGCTTCAAAAGAAGCGGAGAAAGCTGGCCACGGAAGAGGCGGCCGGGGCGGTGGACGACGCAGGCTGCAGCCGTGGCGGAGGCGCGAGCGAACACCGCTGCTCCGAGGCCGACGAAGACCCGGCTCCCCCGCCGCCCGCAGCCGGGTCGGCGTCCGGGCCGGCGCGGAGCTGCACGGACGCCGAACGGAGCTGTGCTTCCCGCGGACCCGCGGGTGAGTCGACCCCTTCCCGCCCCAGCGGCTTCCCGGTGCGTCCCCGCCCGGATCCCGCGAACCTGAGCTTCGCCCGGTCCTCCCCGGCCTCAGCCGCCGAGCCCCGGAGGTCAGACACTGACCCGTCGGCCCAGCGCACCGTCAATCCGCGGCTCTCAGCCGGGCCCGGCGGGCTGCCGACGTCCTTGTCCCTGCGCCCCGGAGGGTTCGAGCCCAGGGGTGCTGCTGCTTTTCGCTTCTCTTAAGTTTTAGGAGCCCCCGTGGTTCGTGCGGGAGGGCGCGGGCTAAAGCGCGGAAACCGCATCAGATGCCCCGAAGCTGGGTGCGCCAACCCGGGAGGCGGCAGCGAGCTCGCCCACACTCTTTGCCCTCCGGAATGCGAAGCGCTGCTCCGCCCGAGCCCAGGCGCCCGGGGACTGGCTTTTCTCACTCTGTATCCGTTGTGCGGCGAGGCCTGGAGAGCCAGCAGCTGGGAGGATTGGTGGGAGCGGGATTTGGGGAACTTTCCAGAAGGTGCCTCGCTTCAGGCCCGGAGGCCAGACGGCCGCCTGGGGCGAAGGGAGGAATAGGTGACCGGAGCAGATCCGGGCAGAGGCAGCGGCGGGATCTGAGCCCCGAAATAGTGCGCTCGGGACCGGTCCCAGATTCCGTAGCGTTTGCTGCGCAGGGAGTCCGCGGACCTGGCTCTGCGACATGCGGACTTGGTGGGACCCTAGAGGCCTCAAGGCAGCTCTGATCGCCCGGCGCTGCTGGACTGCAGGCAGCTGTCCTCGGGCCTGGCCCTGAGTTGATTCTCCAGGCCGCTCTCGCCCTCACTGCTTCCCTGTCTCTGCCCTCTGCTGTCCAGGCAGCTGTGAGGACGGTTTCTTGCAGGGCGCTTCCCCGCTGGCGTCCCCGAGAGGTTCCCCGAAAGGGTCTCCGGTACCTGGCCTGGCACGGCCGGGGACCCCGCTGCCCGCGCCACAGGCCCCAAGAGTGGATCTGCAAGGAGCAGAACTCTGGAAACGCTTTCACGAAATAGGCACCGAGATGATCATCACCAAAGCCGGCAGGTAAGTTTGAGTCTCCAGGTCTCCTGGGACTCTGGCCTCACCCTACCCTTCGCCTGGCCGCAGCCGTGACCCACCCCACAAAGCCCCAGACAGTAGCTCCCTGTCTAAATCTTCATTGCTTTCTTTCCAGACAGTGCTGTCGATGAAGGGCGCATTCCGGCCCGGTCTTGTTAAAGTCAGAGAGATCTTTTGTCAAGATGGGTGCTACAGCCTTAGCGAGCCAGGATCCATGCTCTGAGTGAGGGAGTGAGACCCTGTTACTTGTGTACCTCAGTCTATGCATTTACTTAGGCTCTAGTTATCAGTTCTGAACTAGGTAATAGATGACCCCTCCCGCTTTAGTTATATTTTAAATATATATTTTTTAGCACACTCTGATTTCTTTTATAAAATTCCTAACTTCCAAATTAGGAAGCACCATGAGCCCAAGGGTGTATTGTGCTATTCTGATGTTAGGCTACCGTGAAAGGTCACCATGGTCGTGTTTAATCATGTATTGCGATAAGAATCATTACTCTGAGTTTTAAAACTGTAGACAACACACACACATACACACACACACACACACACACACACACACACACACACACACACACGAAATCAGCCCCACTACCTTAATTTGCAGAATACAAAAACATTTGGAAAGAAGTTAATTTTTCTAGACTGTGTAATTTGTGTATGGGTCATTAGTCAAATAAATGGATTTGTTGGCCTCATCAAATTAATTTGGGGTCGGCATAAGAAACTTGCACTTTCAAGTTTTCAACTCATTTACTGTAATGAAATCTAAGAATAATACGATCCCTTTAAAGGTTCTTTAAAAAGCACACACAACTCTTTCAGGGAGTACACATGGTAAAAACCTGGGTAGCATAAAAGCATCCAAACTTATTAGAAATTACAAAACATATTTTATTGAATCCATATGCTACCTTCTGCATTCTCAGGGAAGTTTTTATTAATGATCCAAATGCGTTCTTCAGCAGCACAAAGCAACAGTTGTCTTATAAAGGATGTAGTTAAAGACCTTGCCTCTTTATCTTACAGGTGCACTGAAAGAACACTAAAACAGCCAGCATATTAAACTGCTCTCCTGTTTAGTTAATACTTAGGGACTTTCCTTTCACTGGCAGTGGCCTTTAATAGCGCTGTTGTAGAAAAAAAATCGGTAAATAAATTTGTGTTATAAGGCTAAATGAACAGAAATGAGATTAGTTGGAGGGTCCTAGACATAAATCATTAAAGGAAAGCTTTTTTAAAGGGCGAAACTGATGCTGTTTTTAATGCATGCTAAGGTGCTGCGTATTTCTTGCTTCTGTGCTCTTTGTAAAGGGATTACGTGCCTTTACTTCAGCATCTCCTTTGATACACATATCTGGGAAGTCAAGGGAAAATGGAATTTTCGTTTGCTTTAATTAGCAATAATTGTGGTTAGAAAAGAAAACATCTTGGGGTTGTGGTGTGGGGGGGGGGAGATTCATAAATATACGTTGTGTTTAGTTTCTGCTTCCAATAAAGAAGTTTTACTATACCTTTCAAATTTAGAGCGCCTTTTGCACTTACCTTACCAGGCTGCAGACAGGAAGTCCTGTCTCAATAAAGAACATATTGTTTGGTTATAGCATGGCACATTGGCTCCTTGTGGGTTTTTTATAACCCCCTTTAAAATTTCACATTATAATATATTTTATCGCTTTCAGCAATTTGAAGTTTGTATCATTTGACGCATTTCACTGTTCGTAGGAAGGTAAATAGGCTTTGTTGGTTTTGTCTCAAAAGCAGCATTTCTTTACTGTAAAGTCCTTTCGTGTTTAAGATACACTGATGTTTCACTAAACACGGAACGCGTGTACGCAGCACAACAAGTCACAATTTTAAAGGCTGTAGTTTTGCTATAGCCTGTGTTCTGAGCCCAGAATTATGTTATTAAAGTGAATATTGTAAGTTTGTCTACATTAAAAAAAATGGACGTTTCTTGGGTTTATTCAGTCTCTATTCTTAATCACAAGTAAAACCAAACCCTTCCCTTGCAAACAGGCGCATGTTTCCAGCGATGCGAGTGAAGATCTCCGGGTTAGATCCTCACCAACAATATTACATTGCCATGGATATTGTGCCTGTGGACAACAAAAGATACAGGTAGGACTGATGGCTACAGGCAGAGCAGCGGCAACATTAGGGCTCTGCAGCTTGTGCCTGTCCTATCCAGCCTATGATCTTTGTTTCACAGTCTGTAGAATTCCCAGATTCCTGATCTAAACACCTATGGGTTCTTACAACTCAGTTGGTGCCTTGTCCCCCAGGGTATGTGGAAACTCAGTGTTTGTTTAGCTTTTAATACATGAAGAGATGTCTTTGGTCATTGGAACTTTGAGCAGGGGACAGTCCAGCATTGTTACAGTGAATGTATCTTTAATGTCCGCTAAAATTTCAGTTAGAATTTTGATAGGAAGTGTCTTAATGCAATGTTTGCAGATTCACATTATGGTAAATGTTATATTTTTCCTATTTTGATCTTATGCTAATTTTCCTGTTATAGTAAAAGTCATATAAATTTTAGACTTTTGAAAAACATGTTTACAAGTTAGAAAATAAATCTCATAATTTCATTGTGACAAGAAACCATCTTTAAACTTGTAGTAAATTGTTATCCCTGGCTTGTTTTTCAGGTTGGGAATGGACAATTTTTTAAAGTTTTCTATAATTTGAGGATTTTGGAACAGAATACTTTTGTCTAGGCATCAAGTGAACTCTGAAAAGATACATTAGTTCTTTAGTTTCAAACTGCCTTTGCTTCCATTTATGCAAGAGAGAGAATTAGTGATTTTTCAATGACAATGCCTTTTGTTTATCAGAAGGGTTTAAAATGCTAAATTGTTTAAAAGGAAGTTTGAGAGTTTGGAAGATAGAAGAAGGGCCTCTGAAAGGTCTTTTTATTTTCTTTTTTTCTGCCATTTAGTATATGTCTAAATGAAATTATTTGATTTTTATCACTTTAAAAAAATGGGTGCTTGTTTTGCTGAAGGCAAGTTTTTGATGTCAAAGTATCCAGCTTTAAATTTACATATGAGCATATGAAATACTGACAGTGTTAAACATAGTAGTTTTATTTGTGGTTTTTTTTTTATTTAAGTTGAATGATTTGCTTTAATTCCGTAAGTCTTTGGGAGTTTGCTAACATTACCAATAACTAGCAGAAAGCAGAATGCATTAAGTTTATTCAGCAATCACATACGATTTAAAGTCCATATTCTAATCTGAGTTTTGTGCTGAGGAAGATGACATAGTTCTTAATGAGTTTCCAAGTTACCCTTTCCTTTTTCAAGTTTCTATTCTGTTCCTCCCTCAAGCTTTGCCCATATACTTTAGATCTATATATACTGTTACAGTAAGCAACGAAATTTACATCTTAACAGATCAAACTGTAAAACACAAATTTGTTTTCCACCATTGCTTCCTAGCATACATTTGGCTTTGGTAATTAGCATGTTTTACAAGGAAAGTTTATATGTACAATTT